>NW_005871174.1:2968548-3000928 GCF_000147115.1 Myotis lucifugus | reverse complement strand
CTCCCCCACAGGCCCTGCTCTGTGTGTGACGGGGTAGAGCCATAACCTCCCCATCGGCCCTGCCCTGAGTGTGACAGTGGCGGCACCTCAACCCCCTGATCGGCCCTGCTCTGTGGGTGATAGAGGGCGGCGCCCCAACCCCCTGATCCGCCCTGCTGTGTGTGTGACAGGGGACGGTGCCCTAACTCCCCTATCGGCCCTACTCTGTGCATGACAGGGGGCAGTGCCCCAACCCCCTGATCGGCCCTGCTCTGTGCATCACAGGGGGTGGCGCCGAAACCTCCCCATTGACCCTGCCTTGAGTGTGATAGGAGGTGGTGCCCCAACCCCCCAATCAGCCCTACCCTGAGCGTGACTGAGGGTGGCATCGCAACCTCCCAATCCGCCCTGCTCTGTGCATGACCAGGGGCTGCACCTAGGGATTGGGCCTGCCCTCTGCCACCCAGGAGCAGGCCTAAGCCAGCAGGTCGTTATCTCCCGAGGGGTCCCAGACTGCGAGAGGGCACAGGCCGGGCTGAGGGACACCCCCCCCCCCCCGAGTGCACAAATTTTTGTGCACTGGGCCTATAGTTTATTATAATAATGGAAGAGCAGAGAGTTCTGAGGCTAGGAAGAGACTGATATCCTAAAATGCAGTATTGTTTGTTGAGGGCACATCCAGGTTGTTTGCCAACAAATGGACAGAGGGTCAGATTAAAACCTTCTTCTGAAAGTTACGAAACCAAACTAGAAGCACATGCCTGACTAGAGAGCCATTCACCTGCCCCATTTGGATAAATGAGTCTGAGGCTCCAAACTCAGCCCCATGAATATGGCTGCAATGAGTTTTGCCTTGAAAATTCCTAAGTCAGAGAGAAGGCAGGGGAGGGTTGGTGGGTGGGAGGTAATCAACCAAAGACCTTGTATAATAATCTATGGACATAGACAATTAGGTGGTGAAAGCCTGGGGGAAGGGGAGCGGTCAGGCTAAAAGGGGTTAATGGGGGGGGGGGAAGGGGACATATGTAATACTTTCAACAATAAAGATTTTGAAAATAATAAAATAAAATAAAATTTCTAAGTCACTAATTAAGATTTTTAATTGCCATTTGGGTAAACTCAGTGGAATGTACCTTGGGATATCATGAGGAACTACACAGGGGATATATAATGTTTACTTTCAGAGAAATGAGGTAAATATCAGTATACAGATAAGACAGAAAGTAGATAATAGCAAAGGAAACATTCTTATGTACTCTGGGTTAAAGACCAGCTTATTGCAAAGTGAAAAATGGGTTGTTGCATATCTTACCTACTAATATACAAACATGCAAATTGACCATACTTTTGCTATGCCTTAAGCCATGCCCACCAGCCAATCAGAGTGACTATATGCAAATCAACCCAACCAAGATGGCGGCCGGCAGCCATGGAGCTGGAGCGAGCAAGAGGCTTGCTTGCTCCAGTGATGGAGGAAGCCAGCCTGCCGCGGGCTCTGAGCTCCACTCAAAAGCAACAAAGTTTCAATTATAGAAGGTCAATAAACCCCAGATACCTGCTTGCAGTCACCATGGCCACGGAGCTGGAGCGAATAAAAAAACAAAAAAAGGAAAGGCTGGGAGCTTCAGTCACCAGGGGGCTTGGTCAGCCTGAAAACGGCCCTCAGCCCTTCACCCATGCTGGCCAGGCACCCCAGTGGGGACCCCCACCCTGAAGGGGGTTTGGACAGCCTGAAAACAGCCATCAGCCCCTCACCCAGGCTGGCCAGGCACCCCAGTCAAGCCTCCCTTCCCTGGACCAGACCCTCACCCTGAAAGGGGTTTGGGCAGCCTGAAAACACATCCAGGCCCTTCCATGAGAATAAGGAGCCTGTGGGGCAAAGTACAAATAGAGATCCACATACCATAGGTCTAAGTTTGCAAATATTATAAATCAGGTTAACGAGCTGTTAAAATGTGTAATCTCCTATTTTGACAAATATACCCTCATAATGACTTGGAAGGCCAGGTTCCAATTTGAAACTCTTGGACCCCTCCCATATCCTGTTGGAACATGGTGGCTCAGGGACAGATGAGCCATGGAGCACCATCTTCTTCCTATCCTCCCCAACTCCACTCCTCACCCTCACTCACCCTCAGGTACCTCACCGACACGGGTGTGGCCCCATCAGCCCACACACTACATCAACAGTTGCCCTTTATCCTCCCTCCTGTCTGGGCATTTATGTACCATTGAGCAATCAGCTCTAGGCAGGACTGACCCTGGCATCCAAGTCAGTTCTAGTCTATGCAGGTCATGAAAGGATCATGACTTATCAGGGAATATCAGATGTCAGGTATTTGCTGTGTGTTCTCAAAGGAGTGAGAGGTCACTCACTAGGTGGGCACAACCCTTGGCCCTATGGACTACTCACCCCATAGAAAGAGCATAGGGCCAACTCATTAATTTGGGGGACCAATGCAAAATGAAAATGCAGGAAAATCTTGTTCAATAGCATTGAAAATGCTGTGATCAAAGCTACTAAAATATAAAGACTTTTTCCTTTCTTCTATAGTTTTTCTCAGCTTGTCATTGTGTTTTCTATTTGTTCTTTAAAGTTGTTCTAAATAAAGAAAAATTGCTATTTTAAAGTATTCATATGACTTTTACCATTCATCTTTATATTGTGCAATGCCAGTTCTAAATGTGAGTATAAGACATTGAACTTGTATATGGAATACACAATTTATTTATTTTTATAGCTCATTCTTGCATGTGTATGTCATTCTTGCTAAAGCAGTAAAAACACTGCACAAAACTGACTCAAGTGTTTTTATTTCATGTATTGCTATATGCTACTTACCTTAGGCTCCCTGATAAGGAAGGAAGGGCTGAAAGAAAAATATACTATGGGTTGTCCTCGTTTTCTCTTTTCTTCTCGGTCATCATCTTCAACGTAACTAGTTGGATACAAAGGGAAATAGCATAAGTAATAAAGGATACGATACAATTTCTGGGGCATTTGTGTTTCTCAGAATGTCACTGCCTTCTTTCTGCATTCAAACAAAGTTCTTGATCAAACTGGAATCACAGCTTCTCTAGGCTGACCAGAAACTGCTTACTCAGCCACAAATGAAGCAGGTTCACTTTGTACTCGCATTTCAGCCCAGAAGGGACTGGCACAAAATATTCAAAGTGACGAAATGCAAGAACCTACAACCAAGATTACTTTACTCAGAAAAACTATCATTTAGAATGGAAGGACAGATAAAGAGCTTCCAGACAAGAAAAAGCTAAAGGAGTCCATCACCACCAAACCAGTATTACAAGAAATGTTAAAGTGTGTTCTTGAAGAAGAAGAAGAAGAAGAAGAAGGAGGAGGAGGAGGAGGAGGAGGAGGAGGAGGAGGAGGAGGAGGAGAAGAAGAAGAAGAAGAAGAAGAAGAAGAAGAAGAAGAAGAAGAAGAAGAAGAAGAAGGAGAAGAAGAAGAAGAGGAGATTAAAAAATGAATAATAAAATGGCAATAGATACATATCTATCAATGATTACTTTAAATGCAAATGAATTAAATGCTCCAATCAAAAGACATGGGGGCTTGAATGGATAATAACATAAGACCCTCACATATGCTATCGATTGGAGACTCACTTCAGATCAAAAGACAAACAAAGACTGAAAGTAATGAAAAAGAATATTTCATGAAAATAGAAATAAAAAGAAAATCCTAGGGTAGCAATACTTATATCATACAAAATAGACTTTTAGACAAAGGCTATATAACAAGAGATAAAAAAGGACCCAGCAATTCCATTTCTGGGTATTTATCCAAAGAAACCCAAAAGAGTAAATCAAAAAGACATATTCATTGATATGTTCATTGCAGCATTATTTATAACTAGAGGCCCAGTGCATGAAATTTGTGCATGGGTAAGGTCCCTAACGGCTGCCTGCTGCCAGCCGGGGCCTCCCTTACTGCAATTGGCCAGCCGGACCTGCCCCCTAGTCAAACTCCTGGTCAAGGGGACAATTTTCATATTAGGCTTTTATTATATAGAATAACTAAGACACAGAAGCCATTAAAAAAATGAAATCTTATCTGCAACATCGACGAACTTAGAGGTACTATGCTGAGTGAAATAAACCAGACAGAGAAAGACAAATAACATTTGATTTCACTTATATGTGGAACCTAAAAAAATATAATAAATGAACAAGTGGACCACATAGATACAGAGAACATTTTGATGGTTGTCAGATGGGAGGGGGCTTGGCGGGATGGGTGAAAAAGGTGAAGAGATTAAGAAGTAAAAATTGAGGAAGAATGCGAACCCCGGTGGCCTCCTAGCAACACGAGGTCAAGTGACACAACCAGCTGACTCCTGTAGAGGAAGATGCTGTGGCTGGGTCTGTGGCAACCATGACTGCCAGGCCGGGTACCGGAGCCGAACAGTCATTGTAAGGATGTCGGGCAAAGACTGAATTGAAATCTTTCCCTGTCAAATGGCACAGACCATCATGAAGGCTCGATTAAAAGGAGCACAGGCAGGTCGAAACCTCCTGAAGAAAAAATCTGATGCCTTCACTCTTCGATTTCGGCAGATCCTAAAGAAGATCAGAGACTAAAATGTTGATGGGTGAAGTGATGAGAGAAGCTGCCTTATTATTTCCTGAGGCCACGTTCACAGCAGGGAACTTCAGCACCACAGTTATCCAAAATGTAAATAAAGCCCAAGTGAAGATTCAAGCAAAGAAAGATAGTGTACCAGGGGTTACTTTGCCAGTATTTGAACATTATCATGAAGGAACTGACAGTTATGAACTGTCTGGTTTAGCCAGAGATGGGGAACAACTGGCTAAATTAAAGAGGAATTATGCTGGAATTCGCCTCCCTGCAGACTTCCTTTGTTACTCGGAATAGATGAAGCTGTTAAGATAACAACAGTCATGTAAACGCCATTGAACATGTCATCATTCCCAAGATTGAACATACCCTTGCTTATATCATCATAGAGCTGGCTGAGAGAGAGTGAGAAGAATTCTATAGGTTAATGAAAATACAGGAGGAAAAAACAAGATTCTTAAGGAAAAAACTGAGAGGGACTTGAAGAAAGGGAGGGTAGCTGGAGAGGTGATGGAGCCTGCCAATCTGGCTGAAGAGAAGAATGCGGATCTTCTATTTGAATAATTTTTCCTGCTCTGGTTCTTTCAGAAGTCCTAACATGACACCATTTTAGTTCAGTGTGTAGGTTTGGTTCATATGGCTATTTATTATTTGGCCTAATTTCAATGGTGGTAAAATTTCCCTGCATGTCCATTTAACCCAGTGGTTCTCAACCTTCCTAATGCCATGACCCTTTAATACAGTTCCTCATGTTGTGGTGACCCCCAACCATAAAATTATTTTCATTGCTACTTCATAACTGTAATTTTGCTACTGTTATGAATCGTAATGTAAATATCTGATATGCTATATGTGTTTTCCAATGGTCATGACCCACAGGTTGAGAACCGCTGAATGGGATTACTTTTGCAGAATCCTAATTTACCAACCATTGATCACAGATGAGATTTAGAGAACCTGCCCAGAAACTTGTAGAATTTATTCTGCAGAAGTGTCTCCCTACCCCATTTATAAATGGTGAAAAGTGATCAGCTTACCGAGCATATTAGGAAATTCCCCTTAGGAACCAGTAGTGGTCTCAGGCCAATACAAGTAGGCCAGCTACTGTAGGAGCACCCTCCATTCCTCCCGCTCACACCCCCTGGCGCTGTTATCGGAGGGAGCTGCAGCCATCCTGTGTTTCTGTGGTACTTCTCCAGCTTTAGGAAAGCCTTTACTTAATTTTACTTTCCATGACAGGTCTCTGTTCTCTCTGTCATGGTACAGTTTTGCCAATTTGAATGTGACTGTGGTATAAACAGTAAAATGACTTTTTTAAAAAGAAGTTAAAATTGATAGTTACAAAATAACCATGGTGATGTAAAATACAGCATAGGGAATATAGCCAATAATATTGTAATAACTATGTATAGTGTCAGATGGGTACTAGATTTATAGGGGGGGAACACTTTGTAAGTTATATAAACATTTAATCACTGGGTTGGACACCTGAAACTAATATAACATTGCACGTAAATTGTAATTGAAAAGTAAAAATTATTTCAAAATAAATAAACATACAGTATGGTCTTAATGATTCAAGAAATTATATATATATATATATATATATATATATATATATATATATTAATAGGTAATTAAAATTTCCTTCTCTAAATGTTGTAATGTCTTCTAATTTTTTACAATAAGCACATATTATTTATGAGCAGTACAAAGATTTTCACATATGAAAAAGAAACAATCTCAGTAATACAAAAGGCAAAACATGATTGGGGGAGAGGGGGGAACCACAGAAGGATAATGTCAGAAATTCAAAATGGCAACAAACAATGGGTACTTATAAGACAGAAAATAACAATAAATGAGGAAAAGGAGAATATACAGGTCTGCAGCATAAGGACAACATTTCAGCAGTGCCTTCAGGGGCTGATGTGTCATGCTAAGGCCACATGGGACACCACACACCTCTGAGATTAACTAATTTTCTTCCTGAAGGAGAAACAATTCAGCTGCCTCCAGTACATCTTTGGACCACATAGAGGTGGCCTTTGGCTACTCTAGTTTCATTACAATTCAAATGGATAGTTGCGGCTTTAGAAATAGTACAGCCATGTGTTCAGAAAATGAAAGGAAAATGCTTCAACATAGAGAAGCCATATTCCTTAAAATTACTGTACCACTAGAATAATACAGTCAATGAAATTGCAGATCATGTAATAATAATAATAACAATCCCAGAAAGTGAATTGATATCACCATAGGACCCTGACTTAGATGTTACCATGTCCAATGTCCAACAGTTTAAGAAAGACCATCTGGGGAAACACAATGGGAGTAGGGAACAAGGAGGAAACAGGTCACTGGTTTAGAAAATGAGAATTTCCAGGAGCCAGTAATTAGTGTTTGGGCTATGAAATAAGAGTAGAGGACCTTGTTATAAAAAATGATGGGACAGTAAAGGGAGTTGAAATATCTATTCCTTTGCATATGTGACAAACTATTCCAGAGAAAAATAATGAATGATATTTCTCTGCAACACTTGCTCAAAAAGAAAATTCCAAAACTTTTTTAAAACATTATATTTTATGTTTTAAGCACGTAGGATGATCTTGCAAGTATTTCCACGAATTACTTTCTGCTACAACCTAAAACCAGGTCTAATTCTCCCAACCTCTGAAGAAATAGAGAACAATTATCCCTTGTTAATGTGTCCCGTGCTCCTCAATTTTGAGTGTGTACAGAAATCACTTGGGGAGCTAAATGCAGATTCCTGTTCAGTAGGTCCAGGGGCCCAAGATTCTTAATTTCTACCAGTCTCCACATGATCTGGAGGACCTCACTTTGGGTGGCAAGGATTGGACTGTCCCCACTTCTCATGTCTTTGCTATTTGACCCTGCCCTCCTTGCTATCGTGGATTCACCCAGGACAGGCACCTGACTCAGGCAGATCAGGGTGTTCTCCTGGCTGCAGATGACTCCTCGGGATGGCCACTTGACTCAGAACAAGCTCATCAGAGCTCTTCTCCAGGACTTTTGAACCCGAAGTAGGGAGGATGATTAATGTCTCCATGGCAGCAAACTATCTGTTGTGAGGCTCAGGACTGGTCTCTGTCCATTGTTTTCCTGCTGAAAGAGAGAAGCTGGTATGAGATGATGAGGCCAACAGGCCAAGAAATGAGCATATTCACATCCTTAGCATTCAGAGCTCTAGGGCCAACTTCACCTTTGCAGTGTTATGTGAGTTTTTCCCAATAGCCTTCCAATAAATAAGTAAATAAATATGCAAATAACTTATTTGAATTGGTTTTCTGTCACATGCAACCAGAGTGCTGCTTAAAATACTCATACAATTAAGATTTTAAAAAATAACTTGTTTCATTTGATTCCCTTTTTTGGAACTGGGAAAAAACCAACCACATTCATTGTAGATTTTATACACAGAATCTATTTTCTAAATTTTTGTTTCTTGCCTATTGGTCTGAATCTAGTATCGTCTAGAGCCTGGAACATAGTATTTGTTGACATGGATGCCTTTAGTCATTGTATTTTATTGTATGACAGGCATCATGCTGGAGACTGGGACCACATAGTCCCTGCTCTTCCAGTGACATACAGTTTAGTCAGGGAAACAGACAAACTAATTTGATGTGATGAGATGTGATATCATATACATAATTATAGGAGAATAAGGGGGAAAGCACTATGGAAGAGATTATACCTTATATAAGTCTTGAAGGACAAGTAGAAAAGAAAGAAGGAAATTCTAGTCAAAAATTGCCAATAGACAAAGGCATAATGTTCCGTTTGGAAAAATGTGAACCCTTCTGTTTGCCTAAGGCAGGAATTGTAGAGGGCAGGTGGCTGTACTGGGAGGCAATGGGGAAGTACCTAAGCTACAAATCAAGGAAGGTCCTGAATAAAAGATTTAGGACTTTACCCTGTGGGGGGATGATAGTAAAAAAGCTACAGCAGTACAATTTCATGCTGTAGAATATATTGGGATCTATCAGAATAGAAATAAGGAGTTCTGTAAAAACAGAGATTGCAGTCTTTGAGTTAATCAGTTATTGTGTAAAGTTATAATGAGGTAAAATAAAATTAAGGTCAACTGATTTTTTTCTTTTTTACTACTTACTGTTACAAGTATCCTATCTTTCTTACATTTCTTTACACATATATAATGCAGGAATTGTTATAACATTACCATTTTACATATGTCTCTAAGGATAGCATATTATTTCATCTTTTCAAAATCTAAGCTGAGATTCTGTCTTAACAAAAGAGTTTAACCAATTCACACAGGTTTAATGATTTTTTAGAAATTATTTGCCATCTTTTTCCATTTCACATATTTTTTTGTGTGTCTTCTGTTCCCCTCCTTTCCTAACTTCCATCGAATAGATTAAATTTGACACTGCTGGTTTAAAATGACACATTATGATTTTTGTCTTCTGATAAATATCTCAACTTATTAAGATCCATTCTTATATGTACTATTTATTTATTTATTTCTCATAGTAATAGAATTCAAACACTTATCTATATTCCCCTTATCCCTTTCACTTCCAACAGAAATGCCTTAGCAAGCCTTTGTCTCTAACTGGATTCTAACAGCAACCTCCCTTCTGTTGGCATTTTCTAGTTTAAATTGTGAATTAATAAATGTTTGTTGCTTTATTTATTGCTTATTTAAATAATAAATTTTACTAAATTATTTATTTCTCATACCTTATTATTTTTTATTTATTTTGCTTCTTGCTGGAGGATTTCCTTCAAGAGTGCTTCCAGAGTGTGTATTAGATGGCCTGAGACTAACCTGAAATATTAAGTTTAACTTTTTTCTTTCAACACTTGGAAAATCTTATTCCATTTCTTCTTTCACCTAGGGTGGTTGGTGAGGAGTCTGGGCTGGATGTGTACTTGGTCATCATCAGTGTACAGAGGATAAGCAAAACCATGCGTAAGAGTGAGATCCCCATATGGAACATAGAGAGAAAGAAGAGAAGGGAGCCAAAAATGAACTCTTGGGAAGAGTCTACACTCAAATGGGGGATAAAGGAAGAGGCATTGTGAACTAGACTGAGAAGGAACAGCCAGAGACTTACAAAGATCATCAGGAGTCTGTCTCCCCAAGAAAAAAGGCAGTTTCAAAGAAGAGGGAATGATCAACATCAAATATTACAAAGAGGTCAAGTAAGATGAAGTACTCCAAACTGGTCACTGCATGAAACACTATATCTAAGTTACTAGATTCTCTTTTTTAAAATGAAAAGGGATTAGAGTAAGAAGGCAGTAGAGAGGGAGATACAGAAAAGAGAGTGGACAAATGATGTATACAAGTCACTAGTAGCAAGGAAAGAGAAACTGGTTTCCAGATCTACCTCTACAAGGCAGGACAGGAGGCTTAGCACAAGGAAGCTAGGATAGATTAAACACACGGACAGAGAGATCCAAATGAGAAGGAGGAGGAAATGTAGTCTCACCCAATGAATCCCAACCTATTTATACCCAGGTTCTGTGTTAATGGTGAAATAAGTCAGTCAGAGAAAGACAAGTATCACGTGATCTCGCTTATATGTGGAATCGAATGAACAAAATAAGTTGACAAACAAAATAGATCCAGAGACATGAAAGCATGCAACAGACTAAGGATCCTCAGAGGAAAGTGGGGGGGGGGGGGGCGGGGGGGGGAGATCAACCAAAGAACTTATATGCATATATGTATAATCCATGGACACAGATAATAGTGGGGTGAAGGCCTGGGGAGAGGACAGGAGTGGAGGGAAAAGGAGGACATCTGTAATACTTTAACAATAAAGATAAAATTTTAAAACTAGTTAATAACTCATAATAGAATTCAGTGTTGCCTCCAGAAAATTACATAAGGATGAGTAACTGCTTTGCAATTCAAAAAGAAGCTTTCGTCTTTTAAAATGAAAATATCCCAAGTATTTTTTCCATGAAATCATAGACCATATTCCTGCCTCAATAATATTAATCCAAATCCTCTTCTCATGAGAAAAAAAATTGGCTATTATTACTCTATTAGCATGTTACTGACCCACGATTTAAAAGTCCCATGATAAGAGACCTCTGTGTTGCCATAGTTAATCAGAAGTCTGACCCTCCCTGAAGAATTCAGAGTTATTCAGCTAAATTCTTGGAGAAGAGAAGAATCTGAGATGAGATGTTAAAAAGAAAAAAACCATAACATTAATATCCCATTTTCTTGACTTGCCATATTCATTATCTCTGTGAGGAATACAAGATACTTCTCCCGTTGATAAATTTAACATAGGAAAGGACAAATCTCATTTTTTTGTGGCTCTTGAAAAAGTGTTACTCATTCAGCTGTGAACTCCACCCTTCCTTATCACAGCAATAAAACATCCATTTGAGACAGAAAGAAAGTATCCTCCTATTTGAATTTTTAGTTTAAAGATATTTTCTTTCTATGATTCTTTTTTTTTTTTTTGGTTAGTTCTCCTTTGAGTTTCTAATGAGTTCTGGATAATTTTGCTTTAGGACTAGACATTCTTAATTTATCGTCACAACTCCTAAAGTGACTCCCTTCCTCGTTTTTTAGAAAGTCGTATTATATTATTTGTCATATAAAACAGCATTGCCTTATTGTGAAGTAATTATATCCATGGACACTAGGGTAGGAATGCTGGGTACAGAGCCTGACTCTGCCATTTATGAGCTACTCGATCTTGGCAAGTTCCTGAAACTCTGTGTTCCCCATGCTTAATGCAGATCATATTCTCTTAACCTTAGAGAGTTGTGGTGAGGATTAAGTGAAAGAATCTCTGCCCTGGTTGGCACCAAATAAATATTATCTACTAATATTATTCATTCTGCTTTCAAAGAAACCAGTACACTACCAGACTCTTTTTTGTTGTTGTTGTTTAGTTATAGTCCACATTCTATCAGACTTTTTTGACATGCTTATATAAAAGCTAATTCTATTCATTATTTTCTGGGCAGGAGTTGTTAAAATTTTACTCTAATAACTTTATCAATTCTTCCTTAATTTATCAAAGTACTTAAAGTTTTTTAATTTATATTTCAAAGACATCTTACCTAATTTGGTATTTACATTTAATAATCTTACATTTTCTTCCATTATTTATACTTTTGGTAAATATTTAAAATAATTAAGTTGCTTTGTAAAACTGAAAAAAACATTAGCATCATTTCTTCTATTCATTTCATTATGAAATTTTATTAATTTTCACATTGTACTCTACAGAAAATACAAAGTATATGTTCATATTTAGGAAATTAAGCAAAATTAGAAAATATAGAAAAAACTTCCCAAGTAAAAAATTGAGAATGTATTTTATAAAATGATCGGATTACTTCTATTTTTCTTATCACTTTTACAGTAACATACAATAAAATGATTACGTAAGTTCAAATATTTTGTCTCATATGTAACATGATCTTTGTGCAGTCTACAACCCATAATCAGCCCCACCTATAAGGATTAGGAGTATATATACAAAGAGAGAAGGGACTAGCAAAGCCCCTTCAGCCAGATCAACTGGAGAGGAGCAATGGTGTTATTCAGAAGTTTTGTCTGCCTCTTAGTCCTATACCTGCTGCAGGGGTCTGATACTTCCTTTGTTCGGCTGAATAACAATGGCTATGAAGGCATCATCATTGCTATAAACCCTGGTGTGCCAGAAAATGAAGCACTAATTGAAAAAATAAAGGTAAGAAAGTAATGGGATCTTCTTCTGTTTGAATTCTAGAAAAGGAAAAAAAGTTAGTAGTTAATAAACATTACAGAAACTTCTGAATGCTCCAGAAAGTTTGAAAACAGCATGTGCAGTGGGGGCAGTGGGAATTGGAGGCTGTACACGGGGTTCTCCACTGTCTCAACATAAGACCAAATACAAGGCATAGGACCTCCGTGACCTTGTTTCTTCATGTGTAAATGAGCAGTTGGACTTGTCTGTTCTTTGTTTTTGTTTTTTTAATGTATTGATTTGAGAGAGAGGTGGGGGAGGGAGAGAGAAATATTCACATATTTGTTGTTCCACTTATTTATTCATTCATTGGTTGATTCTTGTATGTGCCCTGACCAGGGATTGAATCAGCAACATTGGTGTATCTTGACAATGTTCTAACGAATTTAGCTACCCAGCCAGGCCTTGGACTTGTCTGTTCTTTAAACAATTATTGAATGCTTATAGCAAGACAACAGTGAATGAAAGAGCCCCTTCCCTTATGCAGTGTAAATTCTTTTCAGATACAGATAATTAAACATGTAAATGTATAGCAGAACAGTTGGTGGTGAGTTGCTATGGCATAAAAATAAACCAGCAAAGTGGGGTAGACACTGTTGGTCAGGGTGGGATAGGGGAAGAATGTCGGGAAGACAGGGAAAGCCTCAATGTTGATGTGACCTCCAAGCAGAGACCTGAGATGAGTGGGGGAGGAAGCCCATTGAAAATCTTGGGTACGGAATAGAGGAAGCAGCAGCATGGAGGTGATAGCATGCTTATTTGAACCAAGGAAACAACTGTAAATGAGCAGGAGGAAGGGTGGGAGAGCTGAAGTTGGAGAGGTAGCATGGCCCAGGCCCATGGAAAAAATTGGGCTTTTACTCTGCGTGGACAGAAGGATTCTGAACAGAGGAGAGGTGTGCTCCCTCATACATGTTCTAAAATCACACTGACTATAGTGTTGAGGAAACTCAGTAAAAAGCTTCCACTTGTCACTAATCTTTTATAAGCTCTGCACAGCATGGAGGTGTAGAGGGACATCAGGTAGGAAGCTGTTGTAGAGGAGAAGTGATGGTGATTAGGAACAAGGATATTCTGGTAGAGATCTATAAAGTGGTGTGATTCTGAACATATTATGATGGTGTCATAGACAAATTTTTTGATGATTTAGATGTATGTGGAGTAGGGGAAGGTAGGAAGGAAAGATAGGAGTCAAACAAGACTTCGAGGGTTTTGGCCTATACACTTGGAAAGATGGGAAAGATCATCTGGCAGCTGAGATATCAGGAGCTAGTTAGGTATATTTTGCATTGAGATGCTTATTATATACCCTCGTAGATGGAGATAGCAATCAGAGTACTGGAGGAAAATCTGGGTGCAGATAAAAATTGGGGAGTCATCAGTGTGTAGGTGATATTTAAAGCCAGGAGAACCAATGAGTTCATTAGGTAGTGTGGACAGTGAAGAGAAAGATAACAGAACTGAACCAAGAACTGTATTTCTAAAGGTTCTTTCAATAGTAACATTCCTTGTAATGAAGAGATTGGTGTTATAGCCATGTAGATTTCCCCTGTCCCTGACATCAACATCTACTAATTCCTTATATTCAATTCCTCCTGTGGCCTTATGCTCACTGTTTTAGCCTTCTGCATGGATACTGTTATCCAGCAAACACTGATAGGCATGACCTGAATTGTGAGCAGGTGATTCTGTAGGTGCCATTTATCACTCATTCTGTATAAACTCTTTAAAGTATATATTGATTTCAGAGAGGAAGGGGGAGGGAGAGAGAGATAGAAACATCAATGATGAGAGAGAATCATTGATCAGCTGCCTCCTGCATGCCCCCTGCTGGGGACTGAGCCTGTAACCCAGGCATGTGCCCTGACTGGGAATCGAACCTTGACCTCCTGGTTCATAGGTCAATGCTCAATCACTGAGCCACACTTCCCAGGCTGTATAAACTCTTGTAGCATAGTAAAAAGTCACTTACTGATACCTTTTGAATTCCAGGGGAAGATGAGTATCCATTACTAAAGAACACAGGCTTGAATAGCAGTTAATGCAGCTGATTCTGAATGATGGCTTCTTCGTGTCCAGGGACAGTAGATCAGTTTCAAATACTTCTGAACCTCAGAAATCAGCATTTGGAAGACTTATTTGTAGGGGTAAAAAGAATTGCTAAAATGGTCCTCTGCTGAAAACATAGCTAAAAATTCAATTGTTAACAGACATTCCTAGATTACACAATGTTTCCTAACATTCATTCAGTCCTCTACAAAGTCCTTGCATTTACAATATCAGAAAAGCATGTAAAACACTATCATCCATATTTTACAAAAGAGAAAACTGGGGTTTGGGGAAATTAAATGATTTTTCAAGGTTTTCCTAAGTAGCACAATCAGAGCAGAGATCCAGTACATACATAGGTTTTGAAGACTTACAAACCGGAGTTTGAGTTCTGGCTTGTGTAAGATGACAAAAATCACTCTTTTTATGTAACCAGTGAACCAACATGTGAACATAACTTTACTCCTGGAATAATATCTGATCACGATAAAATTTATCATGAATCAATTCATAATTTATGACATGAGATGTCAATTGTCAACTTTCCTTATTCCTGTATTTATGTCTTTTTAGTTTGAGAGTATGTAGTTTTGGAAACACTGATATCTTAATCTTCTTTAATACAAATATAATACTATAGGAATTCTGAGAAACAATTTAGAATGAATATTATAGGAATTCTGCTTGAAAAACTTGAGGGAACAATTATCAGCCACCCTACTATGCTCCAGGAGATCACAGTCATCTGATATAGGGTCTCTGAAATACCTCCATGACCTGAGAACAAACCACTATTCAAGAATGTCTAAAGGACCATGCAGACTCCAAGTAAATAAAATCCTCTGGAGTTATACAATGCACAGTCCACACAACTGTATATTAACAACCTTACATTTCCAGTTGTTACTATAATTCAGACCACCATATATACCTTTTAAAATTTTTTGAGATATAATTGACATATTATATTAATTTCATGTGTACAATGTAATGATTTTATATTTGTACTAGAGACCTGGTGCACAAAAATTTGTGCACTCAGGCGGTGGGGGGCGGGTCCCTCACCTCGGCCTGTGCCCTCTTGCAGTCTGGGAACCCTCGGGAGATAACAACCTGCTGGCTTAGGCCTGCTCCCCAGGGGATTGGGCCTAAGCTGGCAATCAGACATCCCTCTGGCAGCCTGGCAGCCCTCGGGGAAGTCCACTTGCCAGCGGGGAGCAGGCCTAAGCTGCAGTCAGACATCCTTAGTGCTGCTGAGGAGGCAGGAGAGGCTCCCACCACCACCACTGTACTGGCAGCCGTCAGCCTGGCTTGTTGCTGAGCAGAGCTCCCCCTGTGGGAGCACACTGACCGGCAGGGGGCAGCTCCTGCATTGAGCATCTGCCCCCCTGGTGGTCAGTGTGTGTCATAGTGACCAGTCATTCCCAGTCGGTCTGCTGTTGGGGTCAGTTTGCATATTACCCTTTTACTATATAGGATAGAGGCCTGGTGCACGGGTGGGGGCCGGCTGATTTGCCCTGAAGGGTGTCCCGGATCAGGGTGGGGGTCCCGCTTGGGTGCCTGGCCAGCCTCGGTGAGGGGCTGATGGCTGTTTGCAGCTGGTCACACCCCCTTCAGGGTGGGGGTCCCCCACTGGGGTGCCTGGCCAGTTTGGGTGAGGGGCTGAGGGCCGTTTTCAGGCTGGCGGGCGACTGAAGCTCCCAGCCTCTTTTTTTTTCTTTTTCTTTTTATTCTGGGATTTATTTACCTTCTATCGCTGTCACTGGAGCTGAGAGCCACCTCCAGCTCTGAGGCCATGGCTGGCTGAAAGCAGGTATCTGGGTTTGTTTAGCTTCTATAATTGAAACTCTGTTGCCATCACTGCCACTCTAAGCTCTGAGGCCGTGGTGGCTGAAAGCAGGTATCTGGGGTTTGTTTAGCTTCTATAATTGCAACATTGTTGCATCCAGAGCTCAGAGCTGGACCGCGGCAGGCGGGGAGCCTTGGCTTCCTCCATCACTGGAGCAAGCAAGCCTCATGTTCGCTTCAGCTGCGTGGCTGCCAGCCACCATCTTTGTTGGCAGTTAACACTTGGAGTGCGGGAAACGAGTTAAGTCGGCTCGCGTGAATTGCGCGTACTCCGCGGGAGCCGTCTTTAACTCGGTTCATATAGATTTGCGGTGGAGTGCGGGAAACGTGTAAACTCGGGCCGATTGTAACTGCGTATTACCAAATATTTGTTTGTAATCCACCCTTTTGGTGGATGGAACAAAACCAAAAGACAGAGCCATCTTATATTTTGGCGGGAAATTCACCCGCACTCCAAGTGTTAATTTGCATTTCCTGCTGATTAGCCTATGGGAAGTGTAGCGGAGGTATGGTTAATTACCATGTTTGTCTATTATTAGATAGGATAGTCACCAAGCTATGCATTTTATTACCATGACTTATTAATAACTATAAGTTTGTAACTTTTGACCCCTTCACCCACTGAGCCACCTTTCCCACCCAAAAGCATCTGAAAACTACCAATTTATTCTCTGTACCTATGAGCTCAGTTTTTGTTGTTGTTGTTTTTCTTTTTTTATTCCACATATAAGTGAGATTGTACCATATTTGTCCTTCTCTGATTTATTTTAGGCATAATGCCCTCGAGGTCCATCCGTGTTGTTAGAAATGGCAGGATTTCCTTCTTTTTAGTGGCTTAATAATATTCCACTGTTTATATATACCACATTGTCTTTATCCATTCATCCATATATGGACACTTAGTTTGCTTCCATGTCTTCGCCACTGTAAATAATGCTGCAATGAATATGGGGGTACATATATCTTTTCAAATTAGTGTTTTTATTTACTTCTAATAAATAACCAGTAGTGGAATTTCTGTATCAAATGTTAGTTCTATTCTTAAGTTTTTTCTGGAACCTCTAGACTGCTTTTCATAGTGGCTGCACCAACTTACATTTCAACCAACAGTGCACAAGCGTTCTCTTTTTTCCACATCCTTGCCAACACTTATTATTTCTTATCTTTTTTATGACAGTCATTCTTACAGGGGTGAGATAAGGCCTCTTTGTGGTCCTACTTTGCATTTCCTTGATGATAGTGATATTGAGCAACTTTTCATGTACCAGGTGGCCATTTGTATGTATTCTTTGGAAAAAAGTCTCTTCAGATCCTCTGCCTATTTTTCAATTAGTTTGTTTTTTGTTTCTTTGTTTGGGTTTGTTTTTGTTTTTTTGCTATTTGGTGTAAAAAAAAAATTATTGCCAAGACCAATGTCAGAGAGCTTATGTTTTCTTCTAGGAGTTCTATAGTTTCAGATCTTTAATGCATTTTGAGTTAGTTTTTGTATATAGTGTAAGATAGTGGTTGAGTATCATTCTTTCACATGGGTATTCCAGTTTTCCCAACACCATTTTTTTTAAATTAAAACAAAAGTACTTTTTCAATCCTTACCCGAGGAAATTTTTAGGGAGAGAGAGTAATATCAATATGAGAAACATTGATCAGTTGCCTTCTGTACATGCCTTGACCCCTGACCTGGGATTGAACAAACCAACAACCTTTTGGTGCACAGGACAATGCTTAACCAACTGAGCCACTCCTGGTGGGCCACAACACCAATTATTGAAAAGATGGTCCTTGCACAAGTGTATATTCTTGGCTCCTGGTCATAAATTAATTGATAATATAAGTGCAGGTTTATTTCTGGACTTCTGATTCTTTACCATTGAACTATGTGTCTGCTTTTATGCCAATACCATACATTTTTATTACTACTGCTATGCAGTATAGTTTGAAATCAGGAAGTGTGATGATTCCAGCTTTGTTCTTTCAAATTGCTTTGGCTATTCAGGATCTTTTGTGTTTTCACAAAAATTTTAGGATTAGTTGTTCTATTTCTGTGAAAAAAAAATGGCATTTTTCATAGGGATTGAATTGAATCTGTATATTGTGAAAGGGCGAGGGCTAGGCCCTCCACCTTGCCCCAGGGTAAGGGCTAGGCCCTCCACCTTGCCCCAGGGTAAGGGCTACGCCCTCCACCTTGCCCCAGGGTAAGTGCTCCATCTTATCTTGGCCACCTGCTTGGCAAGGAGCTTCTTCCCGGAAGTCTAAGCCTCTACTAGCCACACCCAGGAACAAGACACAGACTTGTGCCTGGCCAATCGGCAGAGCACAGTCCTTTCTCCTCCCCTTCCTCCAACTCCCCCTATATAACCGGTCTCCACACAGAGTTATCTCTCTCTGCTTCCTGTCGCTGCGTCGGCAAGGTGGGGGAGCCGAGCTAGCTCGAATAAAGACTCTTATGCTTTTGCATCGGACTGGCTGGCTCCCTGATGTGGTTTCTTGGGGATCCTGAAATCTGGGCATAACATATTGTATTGGCTAGTATGAACATTTCAACACTATTGATTCTTCTAATCCATGAGGAAGGAATAACTTTCCATTTATTTCTACCATTTAGATTTCTTTAATCAACGTCTTCTAGTTTTAAGTGTACAGAAATTTCATCTCCTTGGTTAAAATTATTCCTAGGCATTTTATTCTTTCTGATGCAACTATAAATGAGATTATCTTAATTGCTCTTTCTGATAGCTCATTATTAGTATATATAAATGAAACATATACTTTATATTGATTTTGTATTCTATAACTTTACTGAATCCATTTATGAGTTCCAACAAGTTTTTTCTGTGTGTATGTGTGTATTCTTTAGTGCTCTCATATATAATTTCATACCATCTCCAAATAGTGATAGTTTTATTTCTGCCTTTCTGATTTTGATGTCTTTTATTTATTTTTCTGGCCTAACTGCTCTGGCTAGGACTTCCAATACTGTGGCAAGAGTGGGCATCCTTGTCTTGTTCCTGACCTTAGAGGGAAAGCTTTTATTTTTTCACCATTGAGACTTATATTAGCTGTGGACTTGTCATACATGGCCTTTATTATTTTGAGGCACATTCCTTCTATACCCACTTTGCGGGGAGTTTATCACAAATGGGTGTTGAATTTTGTCAAATGCTTTATCTGCATCTATTGATATGATATGATTCTTATTCTTCATTTTGTTAATCAGGTATATCATGTTATTTGATTTGCAAATGTCAGACCATTCTTGGATCCCTGGAATAAATCCCAATTGATCATGGTGTATGATCATTTTAATGTATAGTTGAATTCAGTTTGCTAATAGTTTATTAGAGTGTCATAGATAATATTTGCATCCATATTCATCAGGTATATTAGCCTATAACTTTCTTTTCTTGTGTCATTCTTATCTGGTTTCAGTATCAAAATTATGCCGGCCTCATAAAATGAGTTTGGAAGTGTTCCTTCCTCCAATTCTTTTTTGAATGTTTGACATAATTTGTCTGGTCTTGGACTTTTGGGCAGGGGAGTGATTACTGATTCAATCTCCTTACTAGTAATTGGTCTGTTCAGATTTTCTATTTCTTCATGATTCAGTCTTTGTATGTTGTATATTTCTAGGAATTGTTTCCATTTCTTCTAGGTTGTCCAATTTGTTGGCATTTAATTGTCTCATATAATCCATTGTACTTCTGTGGTATCAGTTGTAACATTTCCTCTTTCATTCTGGTTTTATTTCAGTCCTCGTCCTTTTCTTCCTGGTGAGTTAAATCACCATTTACATTTTTATCCCATAGGCACAAGAGAGAGCAATCACTTCAAGCAGAAGATAACAATCCATTGAGACCTAAATATCCCAAAACACAAGGAAGGGGGTGGGAGGTGTATCCTTAGGGAACAGGTAGAGAATTCTTTCATCTGCTTTAGGCTAGTGATGAGGTAACCTCCAACCTACCACAGGAGCTCTTCAAAGCTCTTTTCCTGACTCCCAGCTAGTCTTCTGGGCCTTCAGTTCTCTGAACTCATGGCTCTGAACCCAATCAGTTTGCTGTTCTTTTCAGTACATGTGAATCAGCACCCTGGCCTGTCTTCAACAGGAAATAAAATAGAGCCCTGGAATTCCTGAAGGACAGTGCTATCCTGGGCTTATGCTAGGTCAGGAGTATCACAGAGGACAAGATCCTTCCTTGAAAAAAATATCAGTATAGACTGGGATGTTGCCAGCAAGATGACGAGGTTGACATCATCATCTAGCACCTAGGATTGCTTAATTATTCAGTGGGTTTGATCATGTTAAAACACCATAAATCCCTTTTATTCATCTATTTCCCCCACTACATAGTAAGCTCTAGGGTGGGACTATTTCTCTTATTAATCATTGCATTATGGGGTTCAGGATACTGAGCAATATGGGATGATATTATTTTCACCTTGATAACAGAGGAACAAGTTATGTCTATGATCAAAAAGCTCTACCTATAAATTTTTCCGTCACCCCACCCCCAGGCTCCAACTCAACCAAGCTGCTTCTATTAGGGGAATGGATGTGTAATAAAAAACCACTCCTATGACTCATGTCTACACACTGTTCTAAACTTTCATCAAATAAGGCTATTTTCTACTAGATTTATGAACAGTAATGATATCAACAGTTTTATGACTATGTGTAGAGCACATGTTTCATGCTTATGCCAACCTTAAAGGTAGGTAGTAATAGTCTATTTAAGAGATAAGGAAATTGGAGCTCCAGTGGCACAATCGGTTAGCGCGCGGTCCTTATAAGAGATAAGGAAACTAAGGTTCAGAGCATTATTTAAGGGGGCCAAAACCTATCACCCAGAAAGTGCTAATGCCAGCATTGGAAACAAATAGATGACTCTAATGTCTATCATAGTATGCAATTTCTCTTAACACTAAATAGAAGCATTTGCCTTTCGATGCAGAATTAAACCCAAAACCTTTACATGTGAAGGATTAAGCTATAATTTTGGACTGAAAGGTGGCAGGGTTGGAATTCTAAGGCAGAGACTCTGCTCACTGGTCAGTGGCTTTTTCTATCCACTCTTGATCTGAGAAATGCCTGTAATGAACCTCTGCTCATTCAGTTCACTGCCATATATTTTTTTATAACAGGACATGGTGACTGCAGCTTCTACTTACCTATTTGAAGCCACAGAAAGAAGATTTTTTTTCAAAAATGTATCAATATTAATTCCTGATACTTGGAAGGAAAAGCCTCAATACAAGAGACCAAAACATGAAAGCTACACACATGTAAGAATAAAAAAAGTATCTTAAAATATTATATCTTCTGGTGCTCCTCCATTGAACTGCAAATTGATTGTTTTAGAGTTTTTTCTGACTAAATGTTATCATTTCTATTTCTGATGTTTTAAAAATCTTTTTAAACATTCTCAGGCTGATGTTTTAGTTGCACCACCTACCCTGCCAGATAGAGATGAACCATACACCAAGCAATTCAAACCCTGTGAAGAAAAGGGAGAATACATTCATTTTACCCCTGACGTTGTACTTGGAAAAAAACAAAATGAATATGGACCAACAGGTAAGAATTAGGTTAACATATATTTTGCAATGATTCCAATAAGCAGATGTGTACCCAAGTTAAATGTACAAACCCTAGAGCCAGAATCTATAGGTTCAAATCCTGGCTCCCCTATTTATCAGCTCTATGTGACCTTGGACAAGTGAGCTAGACTCTCTGTGCTTATTTCCTGTAAAATGGTGAATAGAGGAACTACTACTGTATAGAATTGTTGTGAATATTAAATTAGGTAATCCATGCACCTGTTCTCAGTAGAGTCTACAGAGATTTGAACACAGGGCAATAATAATAAATATTTTTCTTAAGCATACTTTTCAAATCTTAATATTCCAGTTCTCCACAGCTGGATATTAATCACATGCCACCTTAATGGAAGGCAGATGTGTGAAAAGCTGAAAAGAGACAAGATTACAGTTCCTGGCCAAGAGAAAACACTCAGGGGCTGTAATTGCTGATACTATTATTCAACTTATTTGGTTGAACTAGATGTACCTGTCTGTTAGTAATCATTTTTACCTATAAAAAATGGTAATTTCATCTAGTTCAGTCTAAAAGTTAAGGTCCTGGGTCAAATGAACTTAAAGCACATCATTTCACATATCACTACACAGGAAAACATTCCTGAACCCACATACCCCAAGATCACCTCTCTTCCACTATCCCTTCAATGAGCATTCATTAAGTCCCTTGTTTTTGTCAAACACTCAAACCTGGTTCTCATTACCTGTTTCCCAACCAGTCTTGAAAGCTCCATCATCTCATGCCATCTGAATTTTAACTCTCCTCATACTTTAGTCCAATCACATTTCTTCCTCTTGGCACCTCTAACCTTTGCTTCCTTCTAACTATAATATTTTCTTTACATGGCAGGTCCAGCAAAGTGTAAATAGCTCAATTCCCTCACCACTCTTATCCTTATGTTTCATTCAACTTGCCAAATCCTCTCTACTAAATTTCCAGCTAGTTTATTTTTGCTCCTGTTAATGTTTTCAAGATTGTGAAAGAAAATTACAAAGCTAATCGGTATCATTACAAAAATACATTTTTCAAACTTAGTGAAGCCCTCACAGCTACTCAACAACGTTGTACTTGCATCTTCTCAACTCCCTTTCTCATTCCTAAGCAGCTGTTCTAAAACTTGTACCATTTTTCTCAAGATCTGTAGCCACTTTTTTTCAATCCCATCAATCAACAGATGCCTTGATTGAGAAATAGAACCCCTACCTTTTTCTCTACTTCCAAATTCATGTCTACCTGCACCTATATTAGAGAAGAAGGATTTTCTCTCATTTTAAAGCTAACATCCCCACTTGAGCTCTTGCTCTTTTGTCATACCCCCACCTCAGCCCTATTCCATAATGGGTAACTTTCCTCCTTATTCTTAGACAGGAGCTTTTCCTATAATGTGATACATGTGTTTGTGAAAAACTCACATGCTGAAAAACAATGTTCTAAAAACAACATGGCTCTTGAACAACAAGATTAAGAAGAGAGTCCTCAAAATATATGCAATTTGTAATAAATATAGTAACAACAATAGCAATAAGTACCTGGAAAGAACATTTAAACAATCTTGGCCATAGCTCAGTTTGGCTGGAAGCTGCCATCATAGTAGATATTAAAAGTACAGATGCAAGCACACAAATGAGAACAGGGCTAGTAGGAATTGAGAAAATGATATAGATGTGAATGAAATTCTGTTAGAGGTGATGCTTTTCCTGCAGTGATGCTTTTCCTGCAATAAAAAATTATATACATTTAAGGTATACAACATGTTTATTTGCTATACATATACATAATGAATCAAGCTAAGTAGCATAACATCTCCTCATATAGTTACGTGTGTGTGTGTGTGTGTGTGTGTGTGTGTGTGTGTGTGTGTGTGTGTGTGTGTGTGTGTGGTGAGATCCGAACTCTACTTTCTTAGCAAATTAAGATGGGCTTGGGAGGCAGGGCAACCTGCCATGAGCTGTGAAGAAAGCAAGTGTAAGAGTAGACCACTGTAAAAAGGAAGCCAAGGTGCAGGCAATTTTATGTTTTCTTAAAATTCACCAAATTTTTATGATCTGAGGAATTTAAGTGATATGAAGGGTATTTTCCCCTCCTATACTGAAGGTTATATATAATTCCAAAATCACTAATCTGACTCCAGTTGCTTAGAAAATCTTACACCAGTGCTTTTAAATTTTAAAAATTAAGAGGAATAACTTAGGGACCAGTTTCTGATTCAGTAGATCTAGAGTAGAACCAAGATTCTGCATTCCTTTTAGCTGTCCCATGAAGCTGATACTGGTGGGTCAAGGAACACATTTTGAGTAGCAAGGACTTAAAGAAGAAAAATGACTTTTGCATAATACTGACATTTTCCTCTAATTTTTGGATCTCATGAGTTCATTTGAGTTATAGAAACACATGGTAGCAGAACAGACTATATTTCCATCTTTTCCTTCTCCATTTCTATTTCATTTGAAGTTTTTCCTAATATTGATAAAGCAAAAAGTCTACTTGTTTTTTCTTTCTGCATTTCAAGCTATGGGTGTACCTTTATTCTTCCATTTACCCTGAAATTATTAGAAAACATTTTTTTTTATTCTGACTCCTTCTAAGTCTATTCTAGTAAAGGAATACATCCTACTCATCTTTATATTTCCTAGTACCTAGTATAGTGTTGAAAATATAATTAATAAAACTTAATTTCATATAATAAATTAATCACTTCATTTAGATAGCCTCAACATTATATATAATCTATAGCTATAGATTTTATTTTTCATTATCAAATGCCTTAGGAACATTTGTAGACATTTTTAAACATTTAATTGTGCCATCATGAAATTTTAGTACCACAAATTTTACCTATATGTTTATGTTGTTAGTAGGAGTGAACTTTGTAGAACCAAAAAACCATTATAATATGTAAGATTTTTGTTCCCCACCCCCATTAACCAAAACCTAAAGCCCAGTCTATTCTGTCCATAGCATATACATACATACACAAAAAAAGTTTCGTTGATTTAACATTATAGAGAGATAATATATTATATACCATATTATAATTCAATATAATGTTATATGCTTTTTTACAAACCAAAATATAAATATTGGCAGTTATTTAAAACCTAAATATAATTATTTTTATTTAAAAACCCATTGCTTAAAATATTTGAAGGGCAAATTTTGTCGCTTGAATTATGATCATATATTTGAAATATTTTCCCACAGACAGACTACTTGTCCATGAATGGGCCCATCTCCGCTGGGGAGTTTTTGATGAGTACAATGACGATGAACCTTTCTACAGTGCTTCGTCTAAAAGAATTGAAGCAACAAGGCATGATCATTTACATTTTCTTCAGTTACTTCAGGCTATCACTTCCTTAGTTTGATTTATATTTATTTGAAATGCCAATCATTCTTTTGTCCCAATGCAGGTAATAGACATTATAACATAAAAACAGTGTCCTTTTAAAAAAAAGAAAATGTATCTAAAAGTGGCTAATTTCCCATTTAAAATACACATAACTTCAAAAATATTTGGAAGCCAAGTTGATATATTTTTATACCTCTCCACCATGGCTACCAGAATTCATTTACATTAAAGTTGGTCTCTGTGTAAAGGGTTGTACTATATGCTGGAAGATCAAAACAAGAATGGAAAAATGGTTAATAAATAGTGGTAACTGCAGGCTGAGTAAAAAAATCAACCAGCTTCAAGGAACCATAACAGAAATTTCCTAGGATTTATAAAATTCACATTAAAATACCAATCTAACATCACAGTTAATAACAGATAATCCTCTTGGTTGTGAGGTCAAGAGTGCAGACTGGGTGGAGGAAATCTATCTAAAATTGTCTGCCATCAGTTTACTCAATCTTAAATGCCCTGCTGGGGCTTGGGACTTATCAAAAATGTATAAACTCTAAGATATATGATTTCAATGAAAGCCCTTTATTAGCCATTGCACCACTTTCAGGATACATATTTTAGAGAATATTACATTGATTACATTTGTTTCATTATATTCCCCTTAAATGTCTAGTTTATACTGTGCAAAATTCATCATGATTGTTAGTAGAGATAACATCATTATATTCACTGAGTTTTGAGGCAATAATAGCATACATATTTGTAGGAGACTCTCTAAATTACTGAATGAAAGTTAGTCATTGTTTTTTTTAATTAATTAAATTATTATTTAAGGTATTACAAATAGTAGTACATATGTCTCCTTCTTTTCCCCATTGACCTCCCCCCGGCCTCCCCTACCCCCCAGCCACTTGCCCTCATCCCCCCCATTGTTTCTTAAATATGAATTGGAAACACATTGGATAGGTGGGATATATTCACACGCCAGCATGTTTGTTATACTCACTGACACCTGTGGCCAATTCCATGTAACAAAACCTATGTCTAAAATGCCTCCACCATTCTTTACTGTCCTAGGCAATACTTCAATCTTTCTTTCAGGCCAAATTTCATTTGGATAAAAATGCTCCTTGAATAATCAAAATACTTATAGTTATGCCACATCCCATTGTTTTAGAGGTAGCTTTGGGGGTGGAGGGAAATCTATAAAGAATTTTAAGCTAAGGTGGTACCAAGAGTAAATGGTTTCTAAGTTATCTTGCCCAGATGCCTGCAATGCATTTACTTCCACAAGGATGCCAGAAGAGATGTTTGGAAAAGGGGAGCCTAGAGTCATCAGTGTTAACAGGTCAGCAGCAACATTTTAATCTCAGCAGATAGCTCAGCCATTACATACACTGGGAATACCACTTAAAATTTCCCTCTGAAATTTCTTAGAGAACTGCTCTGGTAGAAATCCTTACACTTTACTGTCAAATAAGAATAAAAACCTTGATATAAGGATCATTGTGAATAGAAACACTTAAGATTTTCAAAAAGTTGTTACTGGTTAGATTGCCTCAAAGACTAACTGTCACTTATTTTCAGGTGTTCCACAGGTATTACTGGTGTGAACAGAGTTTATAAATGTCAAGGAAATAGCTGTGTATTTAATAAATGCAAAATTGATCCTAAGACAAAACTATATGAAAAAAATTGTCAATTTTTCCCTGACAAAGATCAAACTGAAAAGACATCCATAATGTTTATGCAAGGTATTACTTCTGTAAGTATGTCAATTATTTGTTCATATAGTATATTTATAATCAAAGGGCATGTTATCACGTTTATAAAATATCTGTGCAGGTGACCTGAGGGATTAAATGTATTAATACAGAGTTCTTTGAACATTGACTGGCACATAATAAGTACTCAACTAGTGCTATTTATTATTACTACCATTGAAAATCCACTTTAGTATTCTATGATTCCTCAATGAATCAAATTTCATTAAACAAAACGCCTATTTGCATAGATTTTTTATTTTTATCAAATTTTTAAATGCTTAAATGTTTATGTTTATGTTGAATGTTTAAATGCATATGTAACACTTTTTTTCATCTTATTAACCTTTTAGGTTGTTAAATTCTGTAATAAACAAAACCATAATGAAGAAGCTCCAAGCCTACAAAACAAGAAGTGCGAATTCAGAAGCACATGGGAGGTGATCAGCAACTCTGAGGATTTTAAAAACACCACACCTATGGTGGAATCACCCCCTTCACCTGTCTTCTCATTGCTAAGGATCAGAGATAGAATACTGTGCTTGGTTCTTGATAAATCTGGAAGCATGGGGGTATGTTCATGGGCCCATTTTTCCTAAATATAGTGACTAATGGATGATTGAATTCCTAAGAACACTCTGAACACTACCTTCACCTGGGTTGTTCTAAATTGCATGGTGGGATAAGACCCGTCATGTCCTATGATTACAACCTCAGGATGGGCAGTGAATATTGTAATGAAAGCAGGATGACAATACAGTTGAAAAGACTTAACATGAAAGACTCTTTTTTCCAGAAAATGGAAGGTTTACTGAGGAGAACTTTTAGACCCATTAGTAAAGATTAAGTTAGAAGATCAGAAGGAGAGATTGAAATACAGAAATGTTTTCTTACCCGCCTCTTTGATTTCCTGGAAATACTTGACAGACTTGAGGATACAGTGGATCGCTGAACTCCATTCAGAGTCAACCTTATTTATCATCTATAAAGTGACTCTTTATGATCAAAGATACAAACAAAAAGCACCACCATAAGGAAGCTATGGTCAGATTCAGCCACTTATGCCTTCTATCACTTAGTAAACAGTAGGCATTGTGCTAGGCTCTAGGAATAAAGACCCATATCCTTGAAGGGTTCACAGAGAAAACTTTCCCTTCCCAATTACCACATTAACTCACATTCCTCCTCCAAAATTTGGTACAGGTGCCCACCTCCTGCAGGAGATGGACTGGTCTTCCAGGCTGAGCTAACAGCCCTTTTTCTGGTTTTCCACAATAAACTGTGCAAACCTCTATTCTACATATTATATTGAAATTACACATTTCTCTCCCACTAGACTAGGAGCTCCTCTAGGACTTGGAACCGTATCCTCTAGAAACCATGTCCTCTCGTACTTGAAACCATTTCTTATTCATCTTCATCTCCCTTTTGTCTAGAACAGGGATTATCACATATAGGTGCTCAATAAATAATTACTGAAATGAATGGACTATTAAAGAGCAGGCATAATGTGATAAGGCATCCAGAAGAATGGCACATTTGAGACAGGACTGAGCATACTGAAGACCAAAAAGAATGTATTCAACAAATGGGGGTTTGCGTGGTTACAGAAAGGGCAGAGAATCATCCACAACAGCACAGGGTTTCAGAAAGAGCATCAGTGCTAGACACCAGCACATAGAAGTGTTCTAGGAGGTGTCGTTGGGAATAGATGACAGAGCCTGGTTTAAAGGTAAAGCAAAGTGGTAAAGAGAGCCCTCAAAGATGGGGCTGAAGAAGTCTCTCACTGTGACTTGGATCTAGAGAGTTTAGAAGGAAATTTTGGCATGTGTTAGGGGAGGAACTACAGATAAGTTGGTGTTGAGGGATTGGAAAGGGAAATGTATGAAGAGATTTACTTCCTGGGCATTCACCTTGGTAAGAGGGATTGAGTCTTAATGGGCTACCACAGAACCAATGCCAATTAACCTATTGCTGGAGAAATGTTGGGGAGAGATTAGGAGCTGGGGCTGAAGAAGTCTCTCACTGTGACTTGGATCTAGAGAGTTTAGAAGGAAATTTTGGCATGTGTTAGGGGAGGAACTACAGATAAGTTGGTGTTGAGGGATTGGAAAGGGAAATGTATGAAGAGATTTACTTCCTGGGCATTCACCTTGGTAAGAGGGATTGAGTCTTAATGGGCTACCACAGAACCAATGCCAATTAACCTATTGCTGGAGAAATGTTGGGGAGAGATTAGGAGCAGAAGTAGGAACAGAGCCTCTCAGAAATTTGCTGCAACTCAAGAAACTTTTTAACTTTTGAGTTGTCTAGTCTCCAGTGGGCAGGGAGATCTCAGTCTCTAGTTGGAGTCCATGACAGTCTGGTTTGATATTGTGGGACATAGGGAGTGATTACATCTTGACATCCCAGGAGTAATTAGGAAGTCTCTAAGATGTGAGTCATCACCCCTCAATTCCAACCCAAACCCCAAACCTGCACCTGTAATTTGGGTGCTAAGCAGCCAAGAATCACTTCTAGTTAAAAGCCTGTGTTCCTTACCATATGTTTCATAATACATGTAACTATGTTTTTAAACTTTATCAATTAAAAATTGCTTTCTTTAATGACACCAATTACTAATAGAAAATTCTTATTAAATTCTGTTTACTCATTTTATGTAATCTACTCTTATTTTCCAGTCAAAACCAATTGGTTGTTTTTCTTTTGTCCTTTTTCATTTAGGGTTATAACCGCCTAAATCGAATGAATCAAGCAGCAAAATATTTCCTGCTACAAGCTGTTCAAAATGGAACCTGGGTGGGGATGGTGCATTTCGATAGTACTGCCAACATCAAAAGTAAGCTAATCCAAATAATAAGCACCAACGAAAGAAATATGCTCGTGAACAGCTTGCCTACAGCAGCTAGTGGGGGAACTTCCATCTGCGCTGGAATTAAAGCAGCATTTCAGGTGAAAATCATACTGCATATAGTATAGTTTGTTTTTTATCATGAAAACATTTTTCTATTAGTGCTGCTGCACATACTTACTCACTAATTTTAACATAAATAATTCTAAGAAATACAGAACTAAGAACTTTAAAAAGTCACTTGATTTTCTAAATGGGTCAGTGAATCAATGAATAAACTGATGGATAAATATATTACTACTAGAAGCCCGGTGCATGAAATTCATGCATGGGTGAGGGTCCCTCAGCCCAACTTGCAACCCCTCCAATCCGGGACCCCTCAGGGATTTGGCCTAAACCAACAGTCAGACATCCCTCTCACAATCCAGGACTGCCGGCTCCTAACCGCATACCTGCCTACCTGCCTGATTGCCCCTAACCACTCTGCCTGCCTGCCTGATTGTCCCTAACCACTCTGCCTGCCTGCCTGATGCCCCTAACTGTTCCCCTGCCTGCCTGATCACCCCTTAGTGCCTCTGCCTGCCTGCCTGATCACCCCTAACTGCTCCCCTGCCTGCCTGGTCGCTCCTAACTGCCCTCCCTGCTGGCCTGATCGCCCTAACCACCGCTGCCTTGGGCCCACCACCATGGCTATGTCCAGAAGGACATCCGGAAGATGTCCAGTCTAATTAGCATATTACCCTTTTATTAGTATAGATAAGAATGCCACTAGAATATAAGTCCAATAAAGTCAGGAACTTTATGGTTTGTTTACATGTTCTTTTACCTTGCAATAGTCAGTGCTCAGTAAATGTTAATTAAATAAATGAGTGATTGAGCATCAAAGTCATCAACTTTTAAGGCAATGAAACAAGTTAAATGGTGTGATTCTACTTTAGGCCAATCCTCATTTCAGTCTCTGTGACACTCAGATAATCTGAAGTTTATCTACTAAGCAGATGTAGCAGGGACTGTTAGTCATAGGGTAAGGAATACTGGTGAGAACATGAGTTTTGACATCAAAGTACTGACTGCTATTTACCAGTTTTGTGGTCTTAGGCAACATTTTCAGTATCTTTGACTTTCAATGCCTTATCTACAAATATAGGCAAATAAGAATGTCTACTTCATAGGATTATCATGATAATTAAATGCAATTATATATTTACATACATAGAATAATATTTATTATATTACACAGTAAATATATAATTTACAACTATTATTATAAACCTTATTTTCTTCCAAACTGTATCTTGAGCTTATAATTAATATTAAACGTGTCATTTTCCTGCTTAGAAATCTCCATGCTTCCCTCACAGTCTATAAAATTATATCTGAATTCCTCAGTCTGATGCTATTCAAAATGTCTATCACCCCCTCAGTAAAACTGCTCTCATCTCTTTCTCCAGCCTATAGTTCTCAATTCTCCTTTCTGATGCCCTATGCTTTAACCCAGTGGTTCCCAACCTTTTTTTGGCCATGTTCCACCTAAGCATCTCTAAAATCCCGATTCCCCCTCCCCCCGGGACATATAATTCTTATTATTCAAAAAGTGAACTCATATTCATGTGGAGGAAGTTTAAAAGGCCATTAACTTGGTCTGAACAAGCTTCCAAAGAATATGGCATTCATGAAAGAGAAAAATAAAAGAAAGAAAGGACAGCTGAAGTACTGAGGAAGAAGTCACTAGGAAATTGTTAAAAAGAATAATAATAATAATATGAAGTGATATGAAAAGGTAGCAAATAAAGTCTCAAAACATATAATAGAGAACTGAAATGCATAAATATCTCACAATATGTATTTACATACTGTGTATGAGGCCCTAGAACCAAAAAATTCACTGTTAATAACTTATTCTCGAATTTCCCCCCTTCAAAATCAAATTACCCCCCTGTGGGACGTGTGCCCCATGTTGGGAACCACTGCTCTAACCCAATTACTGCACACATTGTTCTCCAAGCCCACCATGCACTAACAGCCTCTGTTCCTTTGTCCAGGCAATTCCTCTACCTAAAATGTTCCCTTCTTTTCATTTTTGCATGTTAAGATTCTACCAATTCTTCAAAATTCTTGCTCCTTCATGTAGCATTTCCTGCTATTCTCAACCCTATTAAATCTCTCTCATTTATAAATTGCATGGCATTTTAGTGTAGCTTTCTAGCATGAAGTCCTACTTAAAACTAATTATCATTACTAGTTGTAACACTAAGCATGATTCTTCATCTCTATAGTCATCAATTACCTCATTAGTAATAAATATATGTTTATAATGGAGTAATAAATATATGTTTGTTCATGTTTTAGTTTATTTAAGATACTAGAGGTCTGGTGCACAACATTCATGCACTGGGGTGGGGGGGTTCTCTCAGCCCAGCCTGCACCCTCTTGCAGGGAGTGGGCCTAAGCCCCAGTCAGACATCCCCTGAGGGGTCCTTAGTGCTGCCACAGAGGCGGGAGAGGCTCCCACCACCACTGCTGCCCTTGCTAGCATGAACCTGGCTTCTGGCTGAGCAGTGCTCCTCCTGTGGGAGCACACTGACCACCAGGGGGCA
>NW_005871174.1:2948940-2953419 GCF_000147115.1 Myotis lucifugus | reverse complement strand
GGGGGAGGGGGGTCCCCAGCCCAGCCTGCGCCCTCTCGCAGTCTGGGATCCCTCGGGAGATAACGACCTGCTGGCTTAGGCCTGCTCCCGGGTGGCAGAGGGCAGGCCCAATCCCTAGGTGCAGCCCCTGGTCAGGCTCAGAGCAGGGCCGATTGGGGAATTGGGGCGTCGCCCCGTCATGCACAGAGCAGGGCGGGATCGGGAGGTTGCGATGCCACCCTCAGTCACGCTCAGGGTAGGGCCGATTGGGGGGTTGGGGCACCGCCCCCTGTCACACTCAAGGCAGGGTCGATGGGGGAGGTTTCGGCGCCACCCCCTGTCATGCACAGAGCGGGGCCGATCAGGGGGTTGGGGCACTGCCCCCTGTCACTCACAGAGCAGGGCCCAATCAGGGGGGTTGGGGGCGCTGCCCCCCTGTCACTCACAGAGCAGGGCCAATAGGGGAGTTGGGGGCACAGCCCCCTGTCACACACAGAGCAGGGCGGATCAGGGGGTTGGGGCACTGCACCCTGTCACACTCAGGGCAGGGCCAATGGGGAGGTTATGGCTCTACCCTGTCACACACAGAGCAAGGCCCGTGGAGGGGGGTTGGGGTGCCACCCTCTGTCACCCACAGAGCAGGGCTGATCAGGGGGTTGGGGCGCCGCCACTGTCACACTCGGGGCAGGGCTGATGGAGAGGTTATGGCTCTACCCTGTCACACACAGAGCAGGGCCCGTGGGGGGCGCGGGTTGGGGCGCCACACCCTGTCACACACAGAGCAGGGCCGATCAGGGGGTTGGTGTGCTGCACCCTGTCAAACACAGAGCCGCAGGGAAATCAGGGGATTGGGGAGCTCCCCCCTATCAGGCACAGAGCAGGGCTGATCAGGGGTTTGGGGTGCCTTCCCCTGTCACAAACAGAGCAGGGCGGATAGGGAGGTTGTGGCCCTGCCCCCTGTCACACACAGAGCCGCAGGCGGATCAGGGGGGTTTGGGCACTGCCCCCTGTCACGCTAATCCCCGGTGCCGGGAGCCTCGCTGCTCCGCTGATCCCGGTGCTGGGAGGCATATTACCCTTTTACCATATAGAATAGAGGCCTGGTGCATGGGTAGGGGCTGGCTGGTTTGCCCTGAAGGGTGTCCTGGATCAGGGTGGGGGTCCCCACTGGGGTGCCTGGCCAGTCTGGGTGAGGGGCTGAGGGCTGTTTTCCGGCTGGTGAGTGACTAAAGCTTCCAACTGCTCCTTGTTTTCTTTTTCTTTTTTTTTTTTTTTATTCTGGGCCAGCTTTAGCTCTGAGGCCTCGCTGCTGAAAACATCGATACAAAGTTTCGGTCTGCCTGGCTTTCAGTCAGGCTGATTTCTGGGGTTTTGTTTAGCTTCTTATTTGCAACATAGTACATAGTTGCTTAGACTTGAAGCTGAGAGGCCGGCAAGTGAGGCAGGGAACGTTTGAGTCCGCAGCAAGCAAGCCTCATGCTCGCTTCAGTGCCTGGCTGCCGGCCGCCATCTTGGCTGACAGTTAATTTGCATATACTCACTGATTAGCCAATGAAAAGGGTAGTGGTCGTACGCTAATTACCATGTTTCTCTTTTATTAGTGTAGACTAGAGGCCCGGTGCATGGATTTGTGCATTGATGGTGTCCCTCAGCCTGGCCTGCACCCTCTTGCAATCAGGGAGCCCTCAGGGGATGTCAGAGAGCCAGTTTTGGCCCAATCCCTGCAGGCCAGGCCGAGGGACCCCACCTGTGCACAAATCTCTGCACCAGGCCTCTAGTATGCATAAAAGATCTTTGGTTAATCTCTTCCCACCCTCTCCCCTCCCTCCTTCCCTCTGAGATTTAGCAGTTTGTTCCATGTTTCCATGCCTGTGCATTGAGTGTCTGCCCCCTGGTGATCAGTGCGTGTCATAGCTACTGGTCAAATGGTCACTTAGGCTTTTATATATATAGATTCAATTGAAAATACTAGTAGTGCTGTGCTCACTATAAACAAGGAAATTTTTAATGCAGGGAAAATTGAAGGGAATCCACCAAGACCTGAAATTAATAAGGATACTCAGACAAATTTGGAGAGTTTTACCCGAACAGCAATTGGAAGTGCATTTGTGGTTTCAAATATTTCAACATTTCCCTTGCCTGACCTGTACCCACCAAGTCAAATCACAGACCTTGAGGCCACACCTGATGGGGATATGATCAATCTAACATGGACAGCACCAGGAGACAATTTTGATGTTGGGAAAGGTAAGGATGAAGTGTCATGCAGTATTGATTAGGTGAAATATGCTCATGCAAAAAACAAAAGTATAAGGGTGGATGGGAGAACAATTTTTAATTAATAACTCAGTAAAGTATTAATTTTATAATCTGACTAGAGGCCCAGTGCATGAAATTCATGTATGGGTGTCCCTCAGCCCGGCCTGCACCCTCTCCAATCTGGGACCCCTCGGGGGATGTCCAACTGCCAGTTTAGGCCCAATCCTGCAGGCAGTCAGACATCCCTCTCACAATCCAGGATTGCTGGCTCCTAACCACTCGCCTGCCTGCCTGCCTGATTGCCCCTAACCACCTCTTCCTGCCAGCCTGATTGCCACCTAACTGCTCCCCTGCCAGCCTGATCGCCCCCAACTGCCCTCCCCTGCCAGCCTGATCGCCCCTAACTGCCCTCCCCTGCCAGCCTGATCGCACCAACTTCCCTCCCCTGCCGGCCTGATCACCCCCTAACTGCTTGCTCCCCTGCTGGTCGGATCGACCCTAACCACCTCTGCCTCAGCCCCTGCCACCATGGCTTTGTCTGGAAGAAACTCGGATGTCTGGAAGATGTCCAGTTGACCCGGTCTAATTAGCATATTACCTTTTTATTAGTATAGATATTCTAAATCAATCAAATATAACACATTTTGACTGGTCCCATTTTCAAACCAAAAAAGGTAATAATGGCAGATTAAAAATAAGAATTCAGCTTATATTGAAAAATTATTAAAGCTTTGGATATGAGTATAAACTTGGAATAACTAAACAATATTTTGAGGAGAATGAATAAAAAGGAATTTAACATGGTATGATCTAGTTTCTAAACTACATGTACTTTTTTTTTTTTTTAGTTAAACAGTATATCATAAGAATAAGTGGAAGTATCCTGGATCTAAGAGACAAGTTTGATGATGCTCTGCAAGTAAACACTACTGATCTGCTACCAAATGAGGCCAACTCCAAGGAAACCTTTACATTTAAACCAGGAAATATCTCAGAAAAAAATGCAACCCACACATTCATTGCCATTCGAAGTGTGGATAATAGCAATTTGAGATCAAAAGTATCCAACATTGCACAAGTAGCGTTGTTTATTCCTCAAGGAGATACTGATGAAATACATCCAAATCCTAATCCTGGAATTAGCATTTCTTCTTTGGTGCTGTTAGTGGTTGGATGCGTGGTCCTTGTTACTATTATTTTAAGTGTCACTATTTATATCTTAAAAAAGAAAAAAAATCCAAACAGACCTAGTACAGCGTTTTAAAAACACATCAACAACAAAAGTGAAGGATATTTCTGAATTTTTTAATTCATCTTGTGTGATCATGAACTCCTAAAAATAACTTCAGAAGTTCTAGAAGGGATATTTTAACTATAAACACTCAGGAGTATTTGAAAAATTGTAAGCCAATGCTAAAGTTATTAACTTTGTTTACTCATTATTTTGTTTATCAGAAAAAGTGATGAATAATAACATTTTTTACATTCATGCCAGGTTGTTTGTTATTTGATACAACAGCTGTCTAGAATAATACTTCACACTTCATGAAAAAGTTAAAATTGTCTATGTGAATAGTCAAATACAAGTGTAAGAAAGCAAATAAACTATATTTGAGCAAAAATGAATTTAGTCTTGGAAGTTTTAAGTGTAAATTGATGTTATTGTATTTGCCCAAAGTTTCCAATTATATTCTACTATATAGAATACAAGTAAGGTCATGTTTACTGCCATTCACTGACATGAAGGATACTAGCAAAAAAATCAGTTACCACGTGTCAAACCATAGTCTCCCTTATTTTAGTTCAATATAATCATATATACTTCAAATAAAGAAAGAAAACTAAATTTTAAAAAATATCTAATTATCACTGCATCATAGCCTAAGATTCACAACCATAGTAATGAATAAGATCAACTAAAGAGAGAAAGTAGGTTGGGATGAGCAGGTTCACATGGTAGGCCATGGCCAACCCTGCCAGAGATCCTAAAGATGCAAATAAAATGAAACATAGAGCATATAACCATGGGCCTATCATGGTACTGAAAGAATTTTCATCCAGGGAGTAGGTGGACTTATGAGTCCAAGTTTACAAGCATATGGTTACCTTGTTCCTCCAAATGATGGTTTTTTTCACTTTGCAACGAGTTTTGCCACCAGAACAGGCACGAAGATCAGCATCATCACTTGTATCCTTGTCTACTGTAGCTTGGCAGGAATTATTTATAGGTTTGGAAGTAAA
>NW_005871174.1:2941956-2947975 GCF_000147115.1 Myotis lucifugus | reverse complement strand
GTCCCACCACGGAAAAAGTCATCTGTCTTCATCAGGCCCAGAAATAGGGCCCGTGTCCAGACATTTTACGCCCAGAATAAATCCAAGCTTACATAGTCAATTAACATTTGACAAAGTAAACAGGAACATACAATGGAATAAAGACAGTCTAGTCAATAAACAGTATTGGGAAAACTTGACAAATAACATGTAAAAAAAACTATACCACCTTCTTACCTTCTTATACAAGAATAAGCTGAAAATGGGTTAAAGACTTAACTGCATAATTAATGGAGATATAACTGGAAAAGGCAGACATGCTCATGAAGGTTGATGGAAAAGAGCATTGAATACACCACTTTATTGTACACAGTGTTTTGTGTGCTTATATCAGGCAGAAGTAACCCAATCTAAGGGTCATAGAAAGTCTCTCTGAGAATGTAAAATTTTATCTAAAACTTAAGGGATGAGTAGAAAATCACCAAGAGGTTAGAAGTAGTCTCCCAGGCAAAGGAAATAGTATGTGCCACATATTTGGGAGAAAAGCTTCAGGCCATTGAGAAACAAAAAGACTAGTCTGATCAGAGTGGAAGATGAGGCTAAAGAATTAGGATGTGGGTTTTAGTGGGGTGGGGACCTTGCAAGCCTCACTAAGGATTCTGAACTTTATCACAAAGTGGTACAATCATAACTTGTTTTCAAAAGCTCACTAGGTGGTTTAACATATCATTAAAAGTGTCTGTGGGGACACAGAAATGGGAAAGATCAACTGATTTGGTAGCCTTCCCAGAGAAGAAACATTTGAGTTGAGCATTGAAAAATTCGAAATGAGCTTTGAAACATTCATGAGATTCTACCAGGCAGCAAAGGAGAAACGGCTTTGCAAAAAGAGGGAACAATGACGAAGGCACCAGCATATAAAAAGAGCTGGGCATGCTGGGGAACCGGAAGCAACTATACAGTACTATGGTAGAAAGTGGAGAGAAGACAGTGGAAAATAAACCTAACAGGCACATCCATAACATTTTTATGTATAAATGGTACAATATGGAACAAATACCATATGTTTAAATATTTAAAAGTTAAAATCATGCTAACAAATTATATGAAATTTGTTCTCCCTACATACTGTCATATTCAAAAGATGGTGAATGAGAGTCTGTATAGTGTGGGTAAATATGGTAAATTTACTTTCATATAGGCCTTTATTTATACTTAACAGTCTAAATATTATTATATCTTAATGGGAGACTTGCCAAGTCATACAGTTCTAAAGCAAAAGTTCATCAACTTTATGACTAAGAAAATTACATAAATCTCGTCAGATCACAATGATTAAGAGTCACCTACCAGGTTCTACAGCTAGTTGTTTTTTTGTTGGTGGTGGTTTGTTTTTCAAGTAATTCCAGTAATCACTGCATATCTGACATGAATAATTGGATACAGATATGAAATACTGAAAAGTTTGTGAAACTGTTTATTAAAATAAAAATAAAAACTGCTCAAGTGAGGTTAGCCCCACTGGAATTTTATAGAGTCTTGCAAGATATCTAAACAAATTATATACCATGAAAATCCAATTATTTCATTTTTTTATAACAAAGTCTAACAATATCATGGTTTCTTTCATCACTTCTGTTGATTCTTCCTCAAATTCTCTCATATCTACCTCTTGCTTTCCTTTCTTATTACTCTAGTTCATTTACACCTCACTGATTACAATAGACTCATGTCTGATGTTTCTGTTGCCTAATACTCCACGTCTATATTTTTTTTAAAATATATATTTTATTGGTGTTTTACAGAGAGGAAGGGAGAGAGATAGAGAGTTAGAAACATCGATGAGAGAGAAACATCGATCAGCTGCTTCCTGCACATCTCCCACTGGGGATGTGCCTGCAACCCAGGTACATGCCCTTGACCGGAATCGAACCTGGGACCCTCCAGTCCGCAGGCCGATGCTCTATCCACTGAGCCAAACCGGTTTTGGCTCCACGTCTATATTGAAGCTCATATATCTTTGCTAAAACATAATTTTTATCATGTCACATCTCTGCTGAAAATCAGCAAGCTTCCCCTTTCCATATGATAAAATTCAAACTCCTCACTAAATGTCCATCTTATCTACCTCCTTTCCCTCCTTGTACTATTTTCATAGCACAAAATTAGGTATCCGTCTTTCAAGCCTGAATTTCAGTCATATCTTCTTACCTTATCCCTGAGTCTAAATTCATCTCTCTCCCTTCTTTGAATACTATCTGAATCACACATTTTAGCATTTAAATATACAACATATGGAGGTGATATGTACATACAGTATATTAGAATTTAGAAAGTTGTATGTACAAAAAGTATAAAAGAACTAAATTGCAGAGAGAAACACTACCTGCTTCAGGCAGAGGGACTGTGCTGAGGAAAGGCAAATCCACCAGAGCTTTTGTTTATTTTTTTAAATATATGTTATTGATTTTTTACAGAGAGGAAGAGAGGGATAGGGAGTTAGAAACATCCAGGGCATGTCTGGCCTGTCTCGCCCAGTCCCGCCCCACTGTTTGAGAGAGAAACATCAATCAGCTGCCTCCTGCACAGCCCCTACTGGAGATGTGCCAGCAACCAAGGTACATGCCCTTGACTGGAATCGAACCTGGGACCCTTCCGTCTACAGGCCGACACTCTATCCACTGAGCCAAACTGGTTAGGGCAACCACCAAAGTGTGTGTCATAGTGACCAGTGATTCCCAGTCGTTGTGCTGTTAGGGTCAATTTGCATGTTACCCTTTCTATATATAGGATAGAGGCCTGGTACATAGTGGAGGCTGGCTGGTTTGCCTTGAAGGGTGTCCCGCATCAGGGTGGGGGTCCCGCTGGGGTGCCTGGCCAGCCTGGGTGAGGGGCTGATGGCTGTTTGCAGGCTGGCCAGGCAAAAAGAGGGGGGACCATCACCCTTTGGAGGTTTAGCCAGCCTGGGTGAAAGGGGCTGATGGCTGTTTTCAGGCTGGCCACACCCCCTTTAGGGTGGGGGGTCCCCACTGAGGTACCTGGCCATTCTGTATGAGGGGCTGAGGGTCGTTTTCAGGCTGACCAAGCCCCACGACGGAAGCTCCCATCCTCTCCTTTTTTTATTTTTTTTTTTATTCTGGGATTTATTTACCTTCTATAATTGAAACTTTGTAGCTTTGAGAGGAGCTCAGAGCCGGCCAGGGCGGGTGGGAGGGAAGCCTCCTGCTCGATCCGGCTCTTTGGCCATGGCCAGCTGAAAGCAGGTATCTGGGGTTTATTTATCTTCTATAATTGAAACTTTGTCGCTTTGAGTGGAGCTCAGAGCTGGCCCCGGCAGGGGGGAAGCTTGGCTTCCTCCATCGTTGGGGCAACCAAGCCTCCTGCTTGCTCCAGCTCCGTGGCTGCCGGCCGACATCTTGGTTGGTTAATTTGCATATAGTCGCTCTGATTGGCTGGTGGGCATGGCTTAAAGCATAGCGAATGTATGGTCAATTAGCATGTTTGTCTTTTATTAGTATAGATAGGCATAGAAATGTATTTTATGTGCATAAAGTTATGAATCATTGGTGATTAAAGTCACAGTGGTGGGAGATGAGGTGGGAAAAGTAGGTTCTTGCCAAGTGTAAAGGGAAAGAGATTGAGTAGTAAACTTTTTTTTTGTGCCAAGGGTTCTACTAATGCCTTACATGTATTATGTTATGTAATACAATTCAGTTCATTCAACATTCATCAGCTGCCTATTATATTCCAGGCCTATGCTAGGTCTTGAATACAAAAAGATGAGTAAAATCTGGCCTTTTTCCTATAGGCAATAACAAACATTTGACAATTTTATTTTTAAATCAGGGGGCATATATAATCAGAACCATGCTTGAAAAGAGGGACTTTGAGGACCACATGAAGGACTGAACAAAGGTGGGAGAGTCTAGGAGCATGATAGACAGAGGAGGAAAGAGAAGAAAAGGAAAAAGGAGCCAAACAGACTTAGCAGTATAGTAATCCCCATCAAGAACTAATCACAGACACTAGTGTCTCCAACAAAAAGTATTCAGATGAAAGACTTTTCAAATTCTCCATTTAAGCCTGGCCAGTGTAGCTTTCAGTGGCTGAGCTTCAACCCATGCACCAAGAAGTCACCAGTTCAACTCCCTGTCAGGGCATGTTCCTGGATTTCAGGCTCGATCCCCAGTAGGGGGTGTGCAGGAGGCAGCCAATTTGTGAAAAGCCACATCCCACGTGCCTTAGGGTTCAGGATCTGGAGAAGGGCCTCATGCAAATTATGAGACTAGACAAGAAATATGAATTTGGAAACAGGGGGCCAGGCGGAGAGTCTTTCTGAAGAAGAAAGGCTTCACTGGTGCCCAGGCCCTGCCAACCTTCCATTCAATTCTAGATATACATATTGCCCTTAGCCAGGCAGGCAATTCTGGTAGCAGACAGACTATCTTAAAGGTCAGTAAATATTAGTAAAGATTTACTTTGAGACTGTTTGGTCAGGAAATTAATTGAGCCACCATTGTCTCGACTAAACAATCAGTGCATAGCTTTGGCCCTTGCCAGAGCTCATTCCAGGTTCCTTGTTTACACTTTCCTGATAGCATAGACAATGGGTAGCTTCCAACACCAATTGATGTTTCTGTCTCACTCCCTACCCTTTCCTCTCTCTCTAAAACTCAATAAAATATATATACTTTTAAAAATTTCTCCATTTCATTAGCATAATGAGTTCAAGCTGTGAACTAATTTTACTCATCTCTGATTAAAAACAAAATAGGAGATTGTTTCTGCATATACCCCAATTTTATTTCTTTATTTATAGATCTTCCTTGTTTCCAAACAGGCCTTGAGGTACTTTACAGATACAAACAATAAACATAAAAAATTATTTTAAAAGGAAGTGGAGTGAAGTAAATATATAATGAAAACTAAAGGAAGGTTCAGCACATCCAGGCCTAATATAATGTTCTGTACAATTGTTACAGCTTTGTCACACATTTCATTTTGAGCTTCCCAGCTGGCATAACAAAGGAGACAAAAAGAGTAACAAGATTAATTACAATGAAAAACAAACCTGAGGCTCAGGAGAATGGCCTTTTCTAGTTCAGACCCATGAGAAGTTTCATCTATAGATCCTCAATAAATTAGGGTACTGTGATGTTAAAGACAGTAGCCTGAGCAACATCCAGACAATACTCACAACAAGTGGAATATAGCACACTGATCGCAAAGTCCTTCACCGTAACCACACTTCACTGCAGGGATACAATGGAGTGACACCCCAGCACTGTTCAAAAAAGACAGTTATAAAGGGGCTCAAACAATGCAAGTAGATCTTAAGTTTGCTCCAAAGATAAAATCTGTAGTGAGTGGATTACATGTACTTAGGCCATTTTCTATGAGTAGTTTTGTTTTTTTTAAATGTATATCTTTATATATATATATAAAGGGCTAAGCAACCAGTTGACCGGCCAACCGGCTGGCAGGTATGACATGCATTGACCATCAGAGGGCAGATGCTCGACGCAGGAGCTGCCAAGGGACAGCAACTTTGCAGAGTGCCCTCTTGCGCTCCGGGACCTCTTGGGGGATGTCGAACTGCCGGTTTTGGCCCAACCCCCACAGGCCAGGCCAAGGGACCCCACCTGCTGGAGGGACCCTGCTCACTTTACAGATGCCCTTCGAGCCCTGGCACACCTTAGGTGTGGCTGGCCAGGGAGGGACTGAGAGAGGCCGATTCCAGGGCATGTCCAGTCTGTGTCGTCCAGTCCCGCCCCACTGTCCACCTTTTAATTAATTGCCTTTCAATGTGCACAAATCCGTGCACCAGGCCTCTAGTTTATTATAATAATGGAACACCAGAGAGTTCTGAGGCTAGGAAGACACTGATATCCTAAAATGCAATATTGTTTGTTGAGGGCACATCAAGGTGGTTTGCCAACAAATAGACAGAGGGTCAGATTAAAACCTTCTTCTGAAAGTTACCAAACTAGAAGCACATGCCTGAATAGAAAGCCAGTCACCTGCCCCATGTGGATAAATG
>NW_005871174.1:2939686-2941818 GCF_000147115.1 Myotis lucifugus | reverse complement strand
TGGGGCAAGGGGAGGGGCTGGGCTAAAAGGGGTTAATGGGGGCGGGGGAAGGGGACATATGTAATACTTTCAACAATAAAGATTTTGAAAATAATAAAATAAAATAAAATTTCTAAGTCACTAATTGAGATTTTTAATTTCCATTTGGGTAAACTCAGTGGAACGTACCTTGGGATATCATGAGGAACTGCACAGGGATATATAACGTTACTTCAGAGAAATGAGGTAAATGTCAGTATACAGATAAGACAGAAAGTAAATAACAGCAAAGGAAACATCCTTATGTACCCTGGGTTAAAGGCCAGCTTGTTGCAAAGTGAAAATGGGTTGTTACATATGATAAAATAAACCAATGTTTTGCTTTAAGCCATCATTACTGCACAATGACCTTAGTTTTTTTTAGTGTCTGATAGGTCACTTAAGTAAATGGGTAAATCTGGTGAATAGATCCTATGCTTTGTAACTTAAAATTTTCAAATTAAAGCTTCTCTCCTACCTAGGCTTTCTCTTCTGGAAACACAGCTTTATCCTCCTTCCTCTGAGAATGTCTTCGCTGCCTCCTTTACTTAACTGAGCCTAAACTTTGTTTGTTTGATAATCCTCACCAAAGGGGTTTTTTTTTTTTTCATTGATTTTTAGAGAGAGTGCGAGGGAGGGGGAGAAACAGAGAAAGCGAAACATCAATGTGAGAGAAACACATCAATTGGTTGTTTCTTGCACGCACCTCGACAGGGGCTGGGGATGGAGCCTGCAACCAAGGTACATGCTCTTGACTGGAATCAAACCTGGACCCTTCAGTTCACAGGCCAAGACTCTATCCACTGAGCCAAACCAGCCATGGCTGAACTTTTATTTGAAGACTCCCTTTCTTCTAGAAGAGTCTGCTGGGGAGAAGTATTCTCTAAGCTCTCCTCTGCAACTTCCAAACTAGGCATACGCCTATGGCCCCCATGGCTTTGTTGATGGTGTTTTCAAAGCTTCTATCCTATACCATTGAACTATTCCATCCTTCATCCCTCTCTTCACTGTCATCTACCAATCTCACCCAAGACAGGCACCTGAGTCACAACACTCCTCCCCACTTAATCTCCTAAAATCACTCTACCTGGTGTCAGAACCTATATGAATAAGTTTATTCTTAAATATCTTAATTTTAAAAATTCATGATATTCACCCCATCTACACTAGACTTCATCAAACTATTGGACTTCATCATGAAAGGGCCTTTTATAAATAAAAAGTGGGAGAATATTAGCAACTCCACATGGTTTGACCTTAATACCTCCAAGGCATACTACAATCTAGACATAGCAATGACCTAAAATCGCTCCCCCAATGAAATCTTAAAATCCAGTATCTTACTCTGGCCACAACCTCTCCTCTGAGTTGTTCACTTACTACCCCAGCGAACTGGTTTTTTAATTTCACGGTGACCTCTCATCATTTGATTGACTCTTTTTACCCTGTCCATAATCGCCTCCTCTATAGAGCCCCTACATATCTTAGTGTGTCATTTCAAGTCCCTTCAACTGTCCAATAAACTTGTCTTCTCATGACACCTGTCCAAAACACCCCTAGCTTTGCATTAAGCATATTGTCTATGTACTTAAGGTAATTATTTATCCAGTCAGCCAAAATTTTAAGTATCCACATAGTACTGCAAGTGCTGTGTTAGATGCCAAGGACACAATGGGTAGAGAAGCCAGGTACGGTTTCCACTCTCAAGGAGTTTATAGCCAGTTGACCTATAAACAAGCAAGCAGGCAATTAACAATGCAAGTAGGCACTATTGGAGCTCCAGTGGCACAATCGGTTAGCGCGCGGTACTTATAAGACAGTGCAAAGCGGAGCAAGTAGGCACTATTGTATGAGAAGCATCTATTTCAAGAGTCCAGGGTTTGGGAGGCTTTTACATGTGGTGTCTGCCAGAGAAGTGATGATTCCACTTTCATGATGTCTGGCTATAATTATAAAACAAGGAGGTGAAACCAAGTGGGAGAAACCTCAGAGGGAAGGTAGGGGAGGGTGGGGGTAAGGGGGAGAGATCAACCAAGGGACTTGTATGCATGCATATAAGCCCAACCAATGGACACAGACAACAGGGGGATGAGAGCATGAGTGGGGGGGGTAGT
>NW_005871174.1:2936336-2939586 GCF_000147115.1 Myotis lucifugus | reverse complement strand
AGGTCAATGGGGGCGGGGGAAGGAGACTTACGTAATACATTAAACAGTGGTTCTCAACCTTCTGGCCCTTTAAATACAGTTCCTCATGTTGTGACCCAACCATAAAATTATTTTCGTTGCTACTTCATAACTGTAATGTTGCTACTGTTATGAATCGTAATGTAAATATCTTGATATGCAGGATGGTCTTAGGCGACCCCTGTGAAAGGGTCGTTCGACCGCCAAAGGGATCGTGACCCACAGGTTGAGAACCGCTGCATTAAACAATAAAGAACTTAAATTAAAAATCTATCTATATAAAACCCTAATATGGAAATCAATGGAACAACAACAACTAGGGAACAACTGGTTGCTATGATGCACACTGACCACCAGGGGGCAAATTTCAACGCAGGAGCTGCCCCGAGCCCGCAGGCCCTGACCAGTGGCAGCGGGGGTGGGGCCAGCAAGCAGGTGGCACCAGGCCAGCCAAGGTGGGTGCAAGCGGGGCTCCCAATCACCCTGCCAGTCACCCCACAGATTGGCCCTGATCACCAGCCAGGCCTAAGGACCCTACCCATGCAAAAATTTCATGCACCGGGCCTCTAGTAAATAAATAAAGATAAAAAATAAAAATAAATAAATAACTACCTGACATATGGCCTGAAAGGATTCTACCTACCCCCAAATAATTCTACATGGTTTCAGATTTTTGAAGAAAGGCCAAAATCTTTCCAAAGAATACACTTCCCAACCATGTTTGTCAGAGGGATTCATAAAACAAAGAAAGAGAAGGCAAATCAACAAAACAGTGTTCAAAGAGGTTCACATTGCATTTTCACACAAGCCATCAAAGATGACAATCTAGGTAAGAAGTAAATAATGAGGACAGGAAATTCATTGAATTATAAAGCCTAAGCAATGCATAGTTATTGTAATTCAGAAAAATCTTTTTTAACTCAGTTCCTGGCACCCAATTAAAATGTGAAACATGATAAATGGTTCTTCTTAGCCTATCTTAACTGTCACAGAGATAAATCTTTCCTAAATTTCAAAAATAATTTCAAATGCATTAGGAGAAAAACAAAATGCAGGTGATTAGCTGCAGAAAGGACAGCACAGTTCAAACTGCAGAGGGCATGCTGGGCTCATGCGTGATTCAGGCAGGCAGGGGCCCAGCTAATCCTACTCACAGGGTGTGGCTGTGGGACCCAGGGCAGTACTTTAAAGATCCAGGCAACCCATCTACAGCAAGGCTTTAGTAACTGGGGTCTGTAAAGCAGAACACAGTACTGCCACTATCACTATAACCCCACTGACTGGAAGTGAGTGTAGAGGGGAGAGAGGTGAGCAGTGTTTCAGGACCTTGGCCAAAGGAGAGAATGTGAATTCCGTATCTTTGGGGTGAAATGTTCTGAAGATGTCAATTAGTTCCATCTGATCTAGTGAGTTGTTTAGGACTGCTGTTCCTTTGTTGATTTTTTTGTCTCAAAGATTTATACAGGTGTGTCAATGGGGTATTAAAGTCCCCTACTATGATGGTATTGCTGATGATCTCTTCATTGATAACTTCCAGAGGTTTTTTTATGTATTTGGGTGCTCCTGTATTGGGTGCATATGTATTTACCAGAGTCATATCCTCTTGTTGTATTGATCTCTTTAGAATTATGAAGTGGCCTTCCTTATCTCTTGTTATGGCCTTTACTTTGAGGTCTATTTTGTCAACTATAAGTATTGCTACCCCAGTATGGTGTTACATTATTATCATTGTTATTTGTTATTTTATCTGATATTGATAGTGGCCAACATTTACTGGGTTTTTACTAAGTGCTAGGCACTAAGTGCTCTACATACTCACATCCAGGCCCTTCCATGAGAATAAGGAGCCTGTGGGGCAAAGTACAAATAGAGATCCACATACCATAGGTCCAAGTATGCAAATATTACAAATCAGGTTAACGAGCTGTTAAAATATGTAATCTCCTATTTTGACAAATATACCCTCATAATGACTCCGAAGGCCAGGTTCCAATTTAAAACTCTTGGACCCCTCCCATACCCTGTTGGAACATGGTGGCTCAGGGACAGATGAGCCATGGAGCACCATCTTCTTCCTATCCTCCCCAACTCCACTCCTCACCCTCACTCACCCTCAGGTACCTCACCTATACGGGTGTGGCCCCTTCAGCCCACACACTACATCAACAGTTGCCCTTTATCCTCTCTCCTGTCTGGCCTTTACACATCATTGAGCAATCAGCTCTAGGCAGGACTGACCCTGGCATCCAAGTCAGTTCTAGTCTATGCAGGTCATGAAAGGATCATGACTTATCAGGGAATATCAGATGTCAGGTATTTGCTGTGTGTTCTCAAAGGGGTGAGAGGTCACTCACTAGGTGGGCACAACCCTTGGCCCTATGGACTACTCACCCCATAGAAAGAGCATAGGGCCAACTCATTAATTTGGGGGACCAATGCAAAATGAAAATGCAGGACAACCTTGTTCAACAGCATTGAAAATGCTGTGATCAAAGCTACTAAAATATAAAGACTTTTTCCTTTCTTCTATAGTTTTTCTCAGCTTGTCATGGTGTTTTCTATTTGTTCTTTAAAGTTGTTCTCAATAAAGAAAAATTGCTATTTTAAAGTATTCATATGACTTTTACCATTCATCTTTATATTGTGCAATGCCAGTTCTAAATGTGAGTATAAGAGATTGAACTTGTATATGGAATACACAATTTATTTATTTTTATAGCTCATTCTTGCATGTGTATTTCATTCTTGCTAAAGCAGGAAAAACACTGCACAAAACTGACTCAAGTGTTTTTATTTCATGTATTGCTATATGCTACTTACCTTAGGCTCCCTGATAAGGAAGGAAGGGCTGAAAGAAAAATATACTATGGGTTGTCCTCGTTTTCTCTTTTCTTCTCGGTCATCATCTTCAACGTAACTAGTTGGATACAAAGGGAAATAGCATAAGTAATAAAGGATACGATACAATTTCTGGGGCATTTGTGTTTCTCAGAATGTCACTGCCTTCTTTCTGCATTCAAACAAAGTTCTTGATCAAACTGGAATCACAGCCTCTCTAGGCTGACAGGGAACTGCTTACTCAGCCACAAATGCAGCAGGTTCACTTTGTACTCACATTCGAGTCTCATTGAACTCCACTACATTGTGGATCTAACCAAATTCTGTAGTCATGAGACATCATGAATGTTATTATATGCAAATGGAGTGGCAAGAAATAGAAGACACACCTATT
>NW_005871174.1:2934342-2936236 GCF_000147115.1 Myotis lucifugus | reverse complement strand
ATACATACATGATGCATTATCCCATCAGACTTCACTTACAAACATCAGCCCAAAGACAAAATCATTAAGAATTTCAAGACAACTACAGCAGAGATTAAACCAAACACAGGATCTTTCTGAGTGCAGGGTCGTCTCTAACACAGGTCTCTCGTCCATGAAGCCAGGCCTGGGAGAGGCACAGCCCAGCAAGGCACCAAACCACAGCCCTCCAAAGGGAAGTCATGTCACCCTAAAAGGCTGTAGAGATGGGCAACTAGAGCTCAGAGTGAAGTAATCTGCCTGCAATCTGATATAAGTAGTATTTACAATGAAGTTATTCAAAATCTTGAGACCAACCTCCATAATGAGAAACCATACTCCCTCTTGAAACAGAAGCCCAGCTGCATGAACTGGGCCAACACTGTCCAAGCCTCAGATTTCAGGTGCTCTTTTCGCCATGACCAAGAAGCACTTCCAGGTTGACTAACTGGCAGGTTGACTCCAGAAACAGAGTTGCAATCACGCTAACACTATGTATAAAGCATTAGCCTGATGATGAGGGAGGAGGCAAGCAACTTTCCTTAGTAGTAATAGTTGGAATACATAGAATAACAATATCAGGAATACTTATTATTTAGTAGTAGTAATAAGAATAGGTAATATTTATTTAGCACTTACTGTGTGCCAAGTACTAAGAGCTTCTGCTAATTAGTTCATTTTTTCCTCACAGAAACTTCATGAGTTTGATAACAGTATTATCTACGTTTACAGATAAGTAAGCTGAGGCAAAGAGTAGTCCAACAAATTGAGTAAAGTCACACAGCTAATCAGTGACAAGTCAGCATTTTTAACACAAGCAGTTCTGCTACTTTGAACCATCTCTCTCTAAACATAAATCCATCCCTATATTAGCGACATCTACTTGAAGGCAGTTGAAACTAAACCAACAGACCCAACAAAATGATCAGTAAATATTTCTAGAGTAATAATACAGGGAACTTTAACAGCATTTTAGTTTAACTGACATAAGTACAACCTCACATTAACCAGTTTTTTCTTGCATATTAGTTTTCAGAAAAGAATTTCCAAATACTGCCATTATAGCCCAAGTTTTACCGTGTAGCCAACATTCTATATACAGGAAACATTGTATATTTAATTCAATTTCCTGCATACCTTCCTTATCTACACTTACCGAAAAGCCAGGAACCAGAAAATTAGGGGAAAACCCTGCTGACTAACAGAACTGTTACTAAGGACTCTTCTCAACATCGCTATTAACTTTTGAATTGAGTGCCAATCAAATTTGCTAACAATGTACAGAGTTCATTGCCTAGCTTGCTTGCTTGTTTTTCCTGTTTTAAGGCTGGATAATGTGTGTATCAAACTTAATGTAATGTAACCTAGTTGTCTAGTTAGGTTGTTTTGTTCCTCTATTTTACTACTAGATAGGGTTGCATCTATGTAGAAACTCATGTATCAAATGTGCATACCTGGTAGTGAATCAGTGCTTATGAATAACAAGCAGTGACCAAGGTTACCAGGAAGAATAAACAAGATTCTAGGCTCTAGAACTGATTGATTCATTACATTTTCTCATCTGAGAATGGGGGTGTCGTCCATCCCTAATTCTCTGTGTGCTGTGAGCCGTCCCACTGATTGGTAACAACAACAATAAAATTCATGTTACTAAATTTAAAAAATATATATGACATATTTTTACTTTTCTAACTAATAAAGATATCATTAAATGTTAATACTTATAAAGTGTAATAGGATAAATATATCCTCATATACTAACTATCTCATGGACTATAAGGGGAAACTGTCTTCCTAGAAAGCAATTGGCAATGTGAAGGGCCATAAATATCTTCACCCCTTGGCACATCAGTTTATGTCCAGATATCTATCATGA
>NW_005871174.1:2931348-2933251 GCF_000147115.1 Myotis lucifugus | reverse complement strand
TACATGAATATAAACTCAGTAACTCTGAACTCCAGCTTTGTTGGCAGCAGCCCAAAAGCCACCAGGGACACATGGGAAGGAACTGAATTGTTTGGCTTTGGGGTAAGAGTTGGAGGTGAAGCCTTTTCCCAGACAGAGAAGTTCTGGCAGAGGCCATTGTTCCTTGATGAGCCCTCCCCACACAGAGATGAAAGGCTAACAATGTTCCCTCACCTTGGTGATTCCCTGAGACCCAACTCACCTAAGTTATGGGCCCAACAGATCCTTTTCCGTGGCTTCTCCATACAGTGGCCAGTCTTGGCTCATGCTGTGGACTTTCCTAAAATCTCTCAAAGATTCACAAACCCCAAACAAGCAGTATCTGGCCTCAATATGCCCCATTCCTCTTGCTAAGTGACCCCATCCCCAACACTAGTGGCAGCCTGTCTTGGTTCGCAGTTTGGCCTCACCTAGGCACCTCTAAGCCCAGCACAAGTAGCAGCCAAATGCAGATCGCTCTGTAGCTCATGTTGGGTGGCCCTGAGCTGAGCAGAGGTGGCAGATGGTCTTGGTCTGTACCTCCCAAGAGGCCCCAGAACCAGTGGTCAGCTACAGACCACACCAGAAGATCACCCAACCACCTCCACAAATGACACACTCAAGGGGCAGACTCATTAAGTACCAGAACCCCACTGAAGCAGTCCTGCTCTATAGGGTTGAGCAGTTCCTCCCCTGAAGTCACAGCCAGTTCTCCCAACCTATCGGTCTGGGGGGAGGGGGCGGGTAATTCCCTCAAATTGACATGCCAACAGCAATCAAGGCTCAACTAAAACAGGAGGGTGCACACAGCCTACAAGGGGACATACCTGGAGTGCCCAGCTCGGGTGACCAGGAATGTGCCACTGGGCCCTATAGGGTACTTATTACATAAGACTACTCTACCAAGATTGGGAGATGTAGCATCTCTACTTAATACTTAGAAACAAAGACAGGGAGATAGGCAAAATGAGGAGACAAATAAACATGACCCAAATGAAAAAAAAAAATACAACAGAACAAGCCTCCAGAAAAAGAACTAAATAAAATGGTGACAAGCAATCTACCAGAAGCAGGGCCAAAAACACTGGTTATATAGATGTTCAATAAACTTAGGGGAAGAGTAGATGCACTTAGTGAGAACTTCAACAAGGAAAGAGGAAACAAGGACAGGGGTAGAAAATATAAAAAAGAACCAGTCGCAAATGAAGAACACAGTTACTGAAATGGAGAATATATTACAGGGAATCAACAGTAGGTAGATGAAGCAGAGGATCAAATCAGCAAGTTGGAGGATAAGGAAGCAGAAAATACCCCATCAGAATAGCAAAAAAAATCCAAAAATATGAGGACAGTTTAAGGAGTCTCTAGTCTAGGACAACTTCAAGCATACCAACATTTGCATCATGAGGGTGCTGAAAGGAGAAGAAAGAGAAAAGAAATTGAAAACCTATTGAAAAACAATGACAGAAAACTTCCCTAACATGGTGAAGAAAATAGACATATAAATCCAGGGAGTGCAAAGAGTCTCAAACAAGATGAACCCAAAGAGGCCCACGCCAAGGCACATCATAATTAAGCACAACTGAATAATGTAAAAATTAAGTTTCGAAATTTTTTTTTTAAATATATTTTATTGATTTTTTTTTTACAGAGAGGAAGGGAGAGAGAGAGAGAGAGAGTTAGAAACATCGATGAGAGAGAAACATCGATCAGCTGCCTCCTGCACATCTCCTACTGGGGATGTGCCCGCAACCCAGGTACATGCCCTTGACTGGAATCGAACCTGGGACCTTTCAGTCCGCAGGCTGACGCTCTATCCATTGAGCCAAACCGGTTTCGGCAAGTTACGAAATTTTTATTAAAATGTTCCTACATACCGTTATAT
>NW_005871174.1:2916849-2929780 GCF_000147115.1 Myotis lucifugus | reverse complement strand
TAAATCATCACAGAGCTGGATGAGAGAGAGTGAGAAGAGTTCTATAAGTTAATGAAAATACAGGAGAGGAAAAAAAGATTCTTAAGGAACAAACTGAGAGGGATTTGCAGAAAAGGGAGGGTAGCTGGAGAGGTGATGGAGCCTGCCAATCTTCTGGCTGAAGAGAAGAATGCGGATCTTCTGTTTGAATAATTTTTCCTGCTCTGGTTCTTTCAGAAGTCCTAACATGACACCATTTTAGTTCAGTGTGTAGGTTTGGTTCATATGGCTATTTATTGTTTGGCCTAATTTCACTGGGGGTAAAATTTCCCTGCATGTCCATTTAATGGGATTACTTTTGCAGAATCCTAATTTACCAACCATTGATAACAGATGAGATTTAGAGAACCTGCCCAGGAACTTGTAGAATTTATTCTGCAGAAGTGTCTCCCTACCCCAATTATAAATGGTGAAAAGTGATTGGCTTACCAAGCATATTAGGAAATTCCCCTTAGGAACCAGTAGTGTTCTCAGGCCAATACAAGTAGGCCAGCTACTGTAGGAGCACCCTCCATTCCTCCCACTCACACCCCCTGGGGCTGTTATTGGAGGGAGCTGCAGCCATCCTGTTTCTGTGGTACTTCTCCAGCTTTAGGAAAGCCTTCACTTAATTTTACTTTCCATGACAGGTCTCTGTTCTCTGTGCCATGGTACAGTTTTGCCAATTTGAATGTGACTGTGGTATAAACAGTAAAATGACTTTTTTAAAAAGAAGTTCAAATTGATAGTTACAAAATAATCATGGTGATATAAAATATAGCATAAGGAATACAGTCAATAATATTGTGATAACTATATATAGTGTCAGATGGGTACTAGATTTATTGGGGGGGAACACTTTGTAAGTTATATCAACATTTAATCACTGGGTTGGACACCTGAAACTAATATAACATTGCACGTAAATTGTAATTGAAAAGTAAAAATTATTTCAAAATAAATAAACGTACAGTATGGTCTTAATGATTCAAGAAATTATATATATATATATATATATATTAATAGGTAATTAAAATTTCCTTCTCTAAATATTGTAATGTCTTCTAATTTTTTACAATAAGCACATATTATTTATGAGCAGTACAAAGATTTTCACATATGAAAAAGAAACAATCTCAGTAATACAAAAGCCAAAACATGATTGGGGGAGAGGAGGGAACCACAGAAGGATAATGTCAGAAATTCAAAATGGCAACAAAAAATGGGTACTTGGAAGACAGAAAATAAGCAATAAATGAGGAAAAGGAGAATATACAGGTCTGCAGCATAAGGACAACATTTCAGCAGTACCTTCAGGGGCTGACCGGGCATGCTAAGGCCACATGGGACACCACACACCTCTGAGATTAACTAATTTTCAAGAATATTGTATTGGTCTTCAGAGGAGACCCCAAACATTGATATACAGAATAATGATTCTGGGTTTGCAGCTAAACTTATTCTAACATTATATAGATGTGACCACAGAGGGGCAAACTTAAGAAACTCTCAGAGAAAAGAGGTTTTCCACCCCTTTTCCCTATAACTAATTACCACATAAATTTACTTGAAATTGATTACGAGAAAATTTTAAATCTGGCACTTTCCTTCTGTGAAAATATTTGTGTATATCAATAAAAACTCATACTTTTGGATAAAGGTTTGGAATATATGATCCTGGTGCCTAGGACAGCATTCATGAAGACTCTTGCCACCTGTACTTACTCTTAAGTCCCATTACATTACCCAAGTTACCTTCAAAATGTCATACTCCAAATATTCTCCTTCAAAAATATAGGCATGAAAGTAAAGTGAAAATTAAGTTTTCAAACTAAATGGGTTAGGCTTCAGTTATCTGGAAAAGTCAGTTACATTATTTATCCTTGATTGATACCAGACAATCAAGGTTACCATAAACCCATACAAATAATAACAAGGCATACCAGATTGGCTGAGACTGGTTATCCCAGAACAACCCACCTAGCAGCCTAATGCATCTGCCAACCAGGGTGTCTTCACCTGGGACCATCTCAGGCTTTAGGAAATCATCCCCCAGATAGTTTCTGAATCTGATCGAGAAGGAAAAAGTTGCCAGTGAAACTGATCTGTATTGGTTCCTGGGTAATTTGCAGTAGAACCAGTTCCTAGTTCTCTCAGGGACCTACTTCCTGAAGGAAAAACAATTCAGCTGCCTCCAGTACATCTTTGGACTACATGGAGGTAGCCTTTGGCTACTCTAGTTTCATTACAATTCAAATGGATAGTTGGGGCTTTGGAAATAGTACAGCCATGTGTTCAGAAAATGAAAGGAAAATGCTTCAACATAGATAGAGAAGCCATATTCCTTAAAATTACTCTACCACTAGAATAATACAGTCAATGAAATTGCAGATCATGTAATAATAGTAACAATCCCAGAAAGTGAATTGATATCACCATAGGACCCTGACTTAGAAGTTACCATGCTCAATGTCCAACAGTTTAATAAAGACCATCTGGGGAAAACACAATGGGAGTGGGGAACAAAGAGGAAACAGGTCACTGGTTTAGAAAATGAGAATTTCCAGGAGCCAGTAATTAGTGTTTGGGCTATGAAATAAGAGTAGATGAACTTGTTATAAAAAATGATGGGACAGCCCTGACCAGTTTGGCTCAGTGGATAGAGCATCGGCCTGCGGTCTTAGGGGTCCCAGGTTTGATTCTGGCCTAGGGCATGTACCTTGGTTTCGGGCGCATACCCAGTGGGGAGTGTGCAGGAGGCAGCTGATCGATGTTTCTCTCTCATCGATGTTTCTAACTCTCTATCCCTCTCCTTTCCTCTCTGTAAAAAAATCAATAAAAATATATTTTAAAAAAACTGATGGGACAGTAAAGGAAGTTGAAATGTCTATTCCCTTGCATACATGACAAACTATTCCAAAGAAAAATAACGAATGATATTTATCTGGAACATTTGCTCAAAAAGAAAATTCCAAAACTTTTTAAAAACATTATATTTTGCCCTGACTGGTTTGGCTCAGTGGATAGAGCGCCAGCCTACAAACTGAAGGGTCCCAGGCTCGATTCTGGTCAAGGGCATGTACCTTGGTTGCGGGCACATCCCCAGTAGGGGGTGTGCAGGAGGCGGCTGATCGATGTTTCTCTCTCATAGATGTTTCTAACTCTCTATCTCTCTATCTCCCTCTCTAAAAAAATCAATAAAATATATTTTTAAAAAACATTATATTTTATGTTTTAAACATGTAGGATGATCTTGCAAGTATTTCCTTGAAATACTTTCTGCTACAACCTAAAACCAGGTCTAATTCTCCCAACCTCTGAAGAAATAGAGAACAATTGTCCCTGGTTAATGTGTCCCATGCTCCTCAAATTTGAGTGTGTACATAAATCACTTGGGGAGCTAAATGCAGATTCCTGTTCAGTAGGTCCAGGGGCCCAAGATTCTTAATTTCTGTCAATCTCCACATGACCTGGAGGACCTCACTTTGGGTGGCAAGGATTGGACTGTCCCCACTTCTCATGTCTTTGCTATTTGACCCTGCCCTCCTTGCTATCGTGGATTCACCCAGGACAGGCACCTGACTCAGGCAGATCAGGGTGTTCTCCTGGCTGCAGATGACTCCTCGGGATGGCCACTTGACTCAGAACAAGCTCATCAGAGCTCTTCTCCAGGACTTTTGAACCCGAAGTAGGGAGGATGATTAATGTCTCCATGGCAGCAAACTATCTGTTGTGAGGCTCAGGACTGGTCTCTGTCCATCTTTTTCCTGCTGAAAGAGGGAAGCTGGTATGAGATGATGAGGCCAACAGGCCAAGAAATGAGCATATTCACATCCTTAGCATCCCCAGCTCTAGGGCCAACTTCCCCTTTGCAGTGTTATGTGAGTTTTTCCTAATAGCCTTCCAAAAAATAAGTAAATAAATATGTAAATAACTTATTTGACTTGGTTTTCTGTCATATGCAACCAGAGTGCTGCTTAAAATACTCAGACAATACAATTAAGATTTTAAAAAATAACTTGTTTCATTTGATTCCCTTTTTTTGGAACTGGAAAAAAACCAACCACATTCATTGTAGACTTTATACACAGAATCTATTTTCTAAATTTTTGTTTCTTGCCTATTGGTCTGAATCTAGTATCATCTAGAGCCTGGAACATAATATTTGTTGACATGGATGCCTTTAGTCATTGTATTTTATTGTATGACAGGCATCATGCTGGAGACTGGGACCACATAGTCCCTGCTCTTCCAGTGACATACAGTTTAGTCAGGGAAACAGACAAAGTAATTTAATGTGATGTGATATCATATACATAATTCTAGGAGAATAAGGGGGAAAGCACTATGGAAGAGATTACACCTTATATAAGTCTTGAAGGACAAGTAGAAAAGAAAGAAGGAAGTTCTAGTCAAAAATTGCCAATAGACAAAGGCATAATGTCCCGTTTGGGAAAATGTGAACCTTCTGTTTGCCTAAGGCAGGAATTGTAGAGGGCAGGTGGCTGTATTGGGAGGCAATGGGGAAGTACCTAAGCTACAAATCAAGGAAGGTCCTGAATAAAAGATTTAGGACTTTACCCTGTGGGGGGATGATAGTAAAAAAGCTACAGCAGTACAATTTCATGCTGTAGAATATATTGGGATCTATCAGAATAGAAATAAGGAGTTCTGTAAAAACAGAGATTGCAGTCTTTGAGTTAATCAGTTATTGTGTAAAGTTATAATGAGGTAAAATAAAATTAGGGTCAACTGATTTTTTTCTTTTTTATTACTTACTGTTACAAGTACCCTATCTTTCTTACATTACTTTACACATACATAATGCAGGAATTGTTATAACATTACCATTTTACATATGTCTCTAAGGACAGCATATTATTTCATCTTTTTAAAATCTAAGCTAAGATTCTGTCTTACCAAAAGAGTTTAAACAATTCACACAGGTTTAATGATTTTTTAGAAATTATTTGCCATCTTTTTCCATTTCACATATTTCTTTTTGTGTCTTCTGTTCCCCTCCTTTCCTAACTTCCATCGAATAGATTAAATTTGACACTGCTGGTTTAAAATGACACATTATGATTTTTGTCTTCTGATCATTATCTCAACTTATTAAGATCCATTCTTATATGTATTATTTTTATTTTTTATTTTTTTATTTCCCATAGTAATAGAATTCAAACACTTATCTATATTCCCCTTATACCCTTCACTTCCAATAGAAATGCCTTAGCAAGCTCTCGTCTCTAACTGGATTGTAACACCAACCTCCCTCATGTTGGCATTTTCTAGTTTAAATTGTGAATTTATAAATGTTTGTTGTTTTATTTATTGCTTATTTAGATAATAAATTTTACTAAATTATTTATTTCTCATATCTTATTATTTTTATTTATTTTGCTTCTTGCTGGAGGATTTCCTTCAAGAGTGCTTCCAGAGTGTGTATTAGATGGCCTGAGGCTTACCTGAAATATTAAGTTTAACTTTTTTCTTTCAACACTTTGAAAATATTATTCCATTTCTTCTTTCACCTAGGGTGGTTGGTGAGGAGTCTGGGCTGGATGTGTACTTGGTCATCATCAGTGTACAGAGGATAAGTAAAACCATGTGTAAGAGTGAGATCCCCATATGGAACATAGAGAGAAAGAAGAGAAGGGAGCCAAAAATGAACTCTTGAGAAGAGTCGACGCTCAAATGGGGGATAAAGAAGAAGGCATGGAGAGGAAACCAAAATGGCGGTATAGGTAAACACCAGAGATTGCTGCCTCGCACAACCACTTCAAAAATACAACTAAAAGATGGAACGGACATCACCCAGAATCACAGGAAGGCTGGCTGAGGGGAAATTCTACAACTAGAAGGAAAGAGAAAAGCATACCGAGACTCAGAGGAGGCACAGTACAGAAGTAAAATACTAACGTGCTGAGTGCATGCAGAGTGGGCTGGCGGCTGAGGGCACGGTTGTCGTTTTCAATCAGGAGGGAGTCTCAGGCTCTGAGCTCCAGTTCCGGGCTAGTCTCTGGGGACCCAGACTCAAACGGGAGAAGCGGGACTGTCTGGCACCGGTCGGAACTCAAGGGCAGCTTTCTCTCCGAGGTTTGCTGCGGTTGCTGGGACTCTGAGAGGCAGAGCCTCTGGGGACGGGACTGAGAGCACCCATAACTGCTCGCTCCGCCCGCCCTGTTTATCCCCTGGGACCCGCCCTGCCCAAGGCTTGCACAGAGGCATTTGCGGGATAGCCTTAGGCAAAGGCTAGATTAGCACCTCCCTAGAGGACAGAAGTTCTCCCACTGCAGACACAGCTGATTCTCACAGCCAGTTGGCCTGGAGGTCAAATACCCCCCAGTGTTACCTACAACAATCAAGGCTTAACTACAACAAGACTGCGCACAAAGACCACAAGGGAGTGCACCAAAAAAGCATGAAAAAATGAGGAGACAAAGAAACAGGACACAACTGACAGAAATGTAGGATATAGAGTTCAAAACCACACTTTTAAGGTCTCTCAAGAACTGTCTAGAAGCCACCGATAAACTTAGTAAGGCCCTCGAAAAGACTGGTGAGACCGCCAATAAATATAATGAGATCCTCAAGAAATCTAATGAGACCCTCGATGTTGTGATAAAGAACCAACTAGAAATTAAGCATACACTGACTGAAATAAAGAATATTATACAGACTCCCAACAGCAGACCAGAGGAGCGCAAGAATCAAGTCAAAGATTTGAAATGCAAAGAAGCAAAAAACACCCAACCCGAAAAGCAAAATGAAAAAAAGAATCCGAAAATACGAAGATAGTGTAAGGAGCCTCTGGGACAGCTTCAAGCATACCAACATTCTAATTATAGGGGTGCCAGAAGATGAGAGAGAGCAAGATATTGAAAACCTATTTGAAGAAATAATGACAGAAAACTTCCCCTACCTGGTGAAAGAAATAGACTTCCAAGTCCAGGAAGTGCAGAGAACCCCAAACAAAAGGAATCCAAAGAGGACCACACCAAGACACATCATAATTAAAATGCCAAGAGCAAAAGACAAAGAGAGAATCTTAAAAGCAGCAAGAGAAAGAAACTCAGTTACCTAAAAGGGAATACCCATACGACTGTCAGCTGATTTCTCAACAGAAACTTTGCAAGCCAGAAGGGAGTGGCAAGAAATATTCAAAGTGATGAATAGCAAGAACCTACAACCAAGATTACTTTACCCAGCAAAGCTATCATTCAGAATTGAAGGTCAGATAAAGAGCTTCACAGATAAGGAAAAGCTAAAGGAGTTCATCACCACTAAACCAGTATTATATGAAATGCTGAAAGGTATCCTTTAAGAAGAGGAAAAAGAAGAAAAAGGTAAAGATACAAATTATGAACAACAAATATGCATCTATCAACAAGTGAATCTAAGAATCAAGTGAATAAATAATCTGATGAACAGAATGAACTGGTGATTATAATAGAATCAGGGACATAGAAAGGGAATGGACTGACTATTCTTGGGGGGGAAAGGGGTGTGGGAGATTCGGGCACCTATGGATGAGGACAGTGGTAGTGAGGGCGGAGGGTGGGGTGGGAACTGGGAGGAGGGGAGTTATGGGGGGAAAAAGAGGAACAAATGTAATAATCTGAACAATAAAGATTTAATTTTTTTTTTTTAAAAAAAGGAGGCATTGTGAACTAGACTGAGAAGGAACAGCCAGAGATTTACAAAGATATTTGGGAGTCTGTCTTGTAAACCAAGAAAAAAGGCAGTTTCAAAGAAGAGGGAATGATCAACATCAAATATTACAAAGAGGTCAAGTAAGGTGAAGTACTCCAAACTGGTCACTGCATGAAACACTATATCTAAGTTACTAGATTCTGTTTTTAAAAATGAAAAGGGATTGGAGTAAGAAGGCAATAGAGAGGGAGATACAGAAAAGAGAGTGGACAAATGATGGATACCAGTCACTAGTAGTAAGGAAAGAGAAACTGGTTTGCAGATCTACCTCTACAAGGCAGGACAGGAGGCTTAGCACAAGGAAGCTAGGGTAAATTAAACACACGGTCAGAGATATCCAAACGAGAAGGAGGAGGAAATGAAGTCTCACCCAATGAATCCCAACCTATTTATACCCCAGGTTCTGTGTTAATGGTGAAATAAGTCAGTCAGAGAAAGACAAGTATCATGTGATCTCACTTATATGTGGAATCGAATGAACAAAATAAATTGACAAACAAAATAGATCCAGAGACATGAAAGCATGCAACAGACTAAGGATCCTCAGAGGAAATGGGGGAGGGGGGGAGAGATCAACCAAAGAACTTACATGCATATATGTATAACCCATGGACACAGATAATAGTGGGGTGAAGGCCTGGGGAGAGGACAGGAGTGGAGGGGAAAGGGGGACATCTGTAATACTTTAACAATAAAGATAAATTTTAAAAACTAGTTAATAACTCATAATAGAATTCAGTGATGCCTTCAGAAAATTATATAAGGATGAGTAACTGCTTTGCAATTCAAAAGGAAGCTTTCATCTTTTAAAATGATTTCGTACTTTCAAATGTAACACTGACCTTTGTGCAGTCTGCAACCCATAATCAGCCACGCCTATAAGGATTAGGAGTATATATACAGAGAGAGAAGGAGCTAGCAAAGCCCCTTGGGCCAGGATCAACTGGAGAGGAGCAATGGTGTTATTCAGAAGCTTTGTCTGCCTCTTAGTCCTATACCTGCTGCAGGGGTCTGATACTTCCCTTGTTCGGCTGAATAACAATGGCTATGAAGGCATCATCATTGCTATAAACCCTGGTGTGCCAGAAAATGAAGCACTAATTGAAAAAATAAAGGTAAGAAAGAAGTGGAATCTTCTTGTGTTTGTTTTCTAGAAAAGGAAAAAAAGTTAGTTGTTAATAAATATTACGGAAACTTCTGAATGCTCCAGAAAGTTTAAAAACAGCATGTGCAGTGAGGGCAGTGGGTATTGGGAGGCTGTACACGGGGTTCTCCGCTGTCTCAACATAAGACCAAAGACAAGGCACAGGACCTCCCTGATCCTGTTTCTTCATGTGTAGATGAGCAGTTGGACTTGTCTGTTCTTTGTTTTTGTTTTTTTTAATGTACTGATTTGAGAGAGAGGAGGGGGGAGGGAGAGAGAAATATTCACATATTTGTTGTTCCACTTATTTATTCATTCATTGGTTGATTCTTGTATGTGCCCTGACCAGGGATTGAATCAGCAACAGTGGTGTATCTTGACAATGTTCTAACGAATTTAAGCTACCCAGCCAGGGCTTAGACTTGTCTGTTCTTTAAACAATTATTGAATGCTAATAGCAAGGCAACAGTGAATGAAAGAGCCCCTTCCCTTATGCAGTGTACATTCTTTTCAGATACTGATAATTAAACATGTAAATGTATAGCAGAACAGTTGGTGGTGAGTTGCTATGGCATAAAAATAAACCAGTAAAGGGGGTAGGCACTGTTGGTCAGGGTGAGATAGGGGAAGAATGTAGGGAAGACAGGGAAAGCCTCACTGTTGATGTGACCTCCTAGCAGAGACCTGAGATGAGTGTGGGAGGGAGCCCATTGAAAATCTTGGGAAGGGAATAGAGGGAGCAGCAGCATGGAGGTGATAGCATGCTTATTTGGACCAAGGAAACAACTGTAAATGAGCAGGAGGAAGGGTGGGAGAGCTGAAGTTGGAGAGGTAGCAGGGCCCAGACACATGGAAAAAATTGGGCTTTTACTCTGCGTGGGACAGAAGGATTCTGAACAGAGGAGCGGTGTGCTCCCTCATACATTTTCTAAAATCACACTGACTGTATTGTTGAGGAAACTCAGTAAAAAGCTTCCACTTGTCACTAATCCTGTATAAGCTCTGCACAGCATGGAGGTGTAGAGGGACATCAGGTAGGAAGCTGTTGTAGGGGGGAAGTGATGGTGATTAGGAACAAGGATATTCTGGTAGAGATCTTTAAAGTGGTGTGATTCTGAACATATTATGATGGTGTCATAGACAAATTTGTTGATGATTTAGATGTATGTGGAGTAGGGGAAGGTAGGAAGGAAATATAGGAGTCAAACAAGACTTCGAGGGTTTTGGCCTATACACTTGGAAAGATGGGATTATCATCAACAGGGAAAGAGAATACTTCAGTGATCATCTGGCAGCTGAGATATCAGGAGTTAGTTTGGGATATTTTGAATTGAGATGCTTATTAGATACCCTCGTAGATGGAGATAGGAATCAGAGTTCAGGAGGAAAATTTGGGTGCAGATAAAAATTGGGGAGTCATCAGTGTGTAGGTGAGATTTAAAGCCAGGAGAACCAATGAGTTCATTAGGTAATGTGGACAGTGAAGAGAAAGACAACAGAACTGAACCAAGAACTGTATTTCTAAAGGTTCTTTCAATAGTAACATTCCTTGTAATAAAGGGATTGGTGTTATAGCCATGTAGATTTCCCCTGTCCCTGACATCAACATCTACTAATTCCTTATATTCAATTCCTCCACTACTGTGGCCTTATGCTCACTGTTTTAGCCTTCTGCATGGATACTGTTATCCAGCAAACGCTGATAGGCATGACCTGAATTTTGAGCAGGTGATTCTGTAGGTGCCATTTATCACTCATTCTGTATAAACTCTTTAAAGTATATATTGATTTCAGAGAGGAAGGGGGAAAGAGAGAGAGGTAGAAACATCAATGATGAGAGAGAATCATTGATCAGCTGCCTCCTGCATGCCCCCTGCTGGGGACTGAGCCTATAACCCAAGCATGTGCCCTGACTGGGAATCGAACCTTGACCTCCTGGTTCATAGGTCAATGCTCAATCACTGAGCCACACCTTCCAGGCTGTATAAACTCTTGCAGCATAGTAAAGGTCACTTACTGATACCTTTTGAATTCCAGGGAAAGATGAATATCCCTTTACTAAAGAACACAGGCTTGAATAGCTGATTCTTAATGATGGCTTCTTCATGTCCAGGGACAGTAGATCAGTTTCAAATACTTCTGAACCTCAGTTATCAGTATTTGGAAGACTTATTTGTAGGGGTAAAAAGAATTGCTAAAATGGTCCTCTACTGAAAACATAGCTAAAAATTCAATTGTTAACAGACATTCCTAGATTACACAATGTTTCCTAACATTCATTCAGTCCTCTACAAAGTCCCTGCATTTACAATATCAGAAAAGCATGTAAAACACTATCATCCACATTTTATAAAAGAGAAAACTTGGATTTGGGGAAATTAAATGATTTTTCAAGGGTTTCCTAAGTAGCACAATCAGAGCAGAGATCCAGTACATACATAGGTTTTGAAGACTTACAAACCGGAGTTTGAGTTCTGGCTTGTGTAAGATGACAAAAATCACTCTTTTTATTAACCAGTGAACCAACATATGAGCATAACTTTACTCCTGGAATAATATCTGATCACGATAAAATTTATCATGAATCAATTCATAATTTATGACATGAGATGTCAATTGTCAACTTTCTTCATTCCTGTATTTATGTCTTTTTAGTTTGAGAGTACGTAGTTTGGAAACACTGATATCTAATCTCTTTATACAACTAGAATACTATAGGCATTCTGAGAAACAATTTAGATTGAATATTATAGGAATTCTGCTTGAAAAACTTGCAGGAACAATTATTAGCCACCCCACTATGCTCCAGGAGATCACAGTCATCTGATATAGGGTCTCTAAAATACCTCCATGACCTGAGAACATACCACTATCCAAGACTATCCAAAGGACCATGCAGACTCCAAGCAAATAAAATCCTTTGAAGTTATACAATGCACAGCCCACACAACTGTATGTTAACAACCCTATATTTCCAGTTGTTACTATAATTCAGACCACCATATATACATTTTTAAATTTTTTTGAGATATAATTGACATATTATATTAATTTCATGTGTACAATGTAATGATTTTATATTTGTATATATTACAAAACAGTCACCAAAATAAGTCTAGTTAACATCCATCACTATAACATAGTTACAAAATTTTTTTACTATACTTTTGGTTTGCTATTTTAGTGACTTCTAATATACAATACAGTCTTATTAACTACTAGAGGCCTGGTGCACAGATTTGTGCACATTGAAAAGAAATTAATTAGAAGGTGGCCCGTGGGGCAGAACCGGGCGAGATTGGCCAGACACACCCTGGAGCCAACCTCCCATGGTCCCTCCCTGGCCGGCTGCACCTGGGGTGGTGCTCAAATGGCATCTGCAGAGTGAGCGGGGTCCCTCTGGCAGGTGGGGTCCCTCGGCCTGGCTTGTGGGGATCGGGCTCCTTCCTCTCTATTTCCAAGGTGCGTCACCCGAGAACTGCCACTGCCGAGTCACTGCAGCTCCGTAGCTCTTGCATTGAGCATCTGCCCCCTGGTGGTCAGTGCATGTCATATCTACAAACTTGTCAGTCAATGGTCATTTAGCCTTTTATATATATAGTCACCAAGCTATGCATTTTATTACCATGACTTATTAATAACTACAAGTTTGTAACTTTTGACCCCTTCACCCATTGAGCCACCTTTCCCACTCAAAAGCATCTGAGAACTACCAATTTATTCTCTGTGCCTATGAGCTCAGTTTTTGTTGTTGTTGTTTTCTTTTTTTGTTCCACATATAAGTGAGATTGTACCATATTTGTCCTTCTCTGATTTATTTTAGGCATAATGCCTTCAAGGTCCATCCATGTTGTTAGAAATGGCAGGATTTCCTTCTTTTTAGTGGCTTAATAATATTCCACTGTTTATATATACCACATTGTCTTTATCCATTCATCCATATATGGACACTTAGGTTGCTTCCATGTCTTGGCCACTGTAAATAATGCTGCAATAAATATGGGGGTACATATATCTTTTCAAATTAGTGTTTTTATTTACTTCTAATAAATA
>NW_005871174.1:2871176-2916749 GCF_000147115.1 Myotis lucifugus | reverse complement strand
CAGTCATTCTTACAGGGGTGAGATAAGGCCTCTTTGTGGTCCTACTTTGCATTTCCTTGATGATAGTGATATTGAGCAACTTTTCATGTACCAGGTGGCCATTTGTATGTATTCTTTGGAAAAAAGTCTCTTCAGATCCTCTGCCTATTTTTCAATTAGTTTTTTTTTTGTTTCTTTGTTTGGGTTTGTTTTTGTTTTTTTGCTATTTGGTGTAAAAAAAAAAATTATTGCCAAGACCAATGTCAGAGAGCTTATGTTTTCTTCTAGGAGTTCTATAGTTTCAGATCTTTAATGCATTTTGAGTTAGTTTTTGTATATAGTGTAAGATAGTGGTTGAGTATCATTCTTTCACATGGGTATTCCAGTTTTCCCAACACCATTTTTTTTAAATTAAAACAAAAGTACTTTTTCAATCCTTACCCAAGGAAATTTTTAGGGAGAGAGAGTAATATCAATATGAGAAACATTGATCAGTTGCCTTCTGTACATGCCCTGACCCCTGACCTGGGATTGAACAAATCAACAACCTTTTGGTGCTCAGGACAATGCTTAACCAACTGAGCCACTCCTGGTGGGCCACAACACCAATTATTGAAGAGATGGTCCTTGCACAAGTGTATATTCTTGGCTCCTGGTCATAAATTAATTGATAATATAAGTGCGGGTTTATTTCTGGACTTCTGATTCTTTACCATTGAACTATGTGTCTGCTTTTATGCCAATACCATACATTTTTATTACTACTGCTATGTAGTATAGTTTGAAATCAGGAAGTGTGATGATTCCAGCTTTGTTCTTTCAAATTGCTTTGGCTATTCAGGATCTTTTGTGGTTTCACAAAAATTTTAGGATTAGTTGTTCTATTTCTGTGGAAAAAAATGGCATTTTTCATAGGGATTGAATTGAATCTGTATATTGTATTGGCTAGTATGAACATTTTAACACTATTGATTCTTCTAATCCATGAGGAAGGAATAGCTTTCCATTTATTTCTACCATCTAGATTTCTTTAATCAATGTCTTATAGTTTTAAAGTGTTCAGAAATTTCACCTCCTTGGTTAAAATTATTCCTAGGCATTTTGTTCTTTTTGATGCAACTATAAATGGGATTATCTTAATTGCTCTTTCTGATAGCTCATTATTAGTGTATATAAATGAAACATATACTTTATATTGATTTTGTATCCTATAACTTTACTGAATCCATTTATGAGTTCCAACAAGTTTTTTGTGGGGTTTTTTTGTTTTTTTTTTGGTGTATTCTTTAGGGCTTTCATATGTAATTTCATGCCATCTCCAAATAGTGATAGTTTTATTTCTGCCTTTCTGATTTTGATGTCTTTTATTTCTTTTTCTGGCCTAACTGCTCTGGCTAGGACTTCCAATACTGTAGGAAGAGTGGGCATCCTTGTCTTGTTCCTGACCTTAGAGCAGCGGTTCTCAACCTGTGGGTCGCGACCCCTTTGGCGGTTGAAAGACCCTTTCACAGGGGTCGCCTAGGACCCTCCTGCATAGCAGATATTTACATTATGATTCATAACAGTAGCAACATTACAGTTATGAAGTAGCATCGAAAATAACTTTATGGTTGGGTCACAACATGAGGAACTATATTTAAAGGGCCAGAAGGTTGAGAACCACTGCCTTAGAGGGGAAGCTTTTATTTTTTCACCATTGAGTCTGATGTTAGCTATGGACTTGTCATACATGGCCTTTATTATTTTGAGGCACATTCCTTCTATACCCACTTTGTGGGGAGTTTATCACAAATGGGTGTTGAATTTTGTCAAATGCTTTATCTGCATCTATTGATATGATCATATGATTCTTATCCTTCATTTTGTTAATCAGGTATATCATGTTATTTGATTTGCAAATGTCAGACCATTCTTGTATCCCTGGAATAAATCCCAATTGATCATGGGGTATGATCATTTTAATGTACAGTTGAATTCAGTTTGCTAGTAGTTTATTAGAGTGTCCTAGAGAATTTTTACATCCATATTCATTAGGGATATTAGCCTGTAACTTTCTTTTCTCGTGTCATCTTTATCTGGTTTCAGTATCAAAATAATGCTGGCCTCATAAAATGAGTCTGGAAGTGTTCCTTCCTCCAATTCTTCTTTGAATGTTTGATATAATTTGCCAGTAAAGCTGTCTGGTCTTGGACTTTTGGGCAGGGGAGTGATTACTGATTCAATCTCCTTACTAGTAATTGGTCTGTTCAGATTTTCTATTTCTTCATGATTCAGTCTTTGTATGTTGTATATTTCTAGGAATTGTTTCCATTTCTTCTAGGTTGTCCAATTTGTTGGCATTTAATTGTCTCATATAATCCATTGTATTTCTGTGGTATCAGTTGTAATATTTCCTCTTTCATTCCGGTTTCATTTCAGTCCTCTCCCTTTTCTTCCTGGTGAGTTAAACCACCATTTACATTTTTATCTCATAGGCACAAGAGAGAGCCATCACTTCAAGCAGAAGATAACAATCCATTGAGACCTAAATATCCCAAACACAAGGGGGGGGGGCGGTATCCATAGGGAACAGGTAGAGAATTCTTTCATCTGCTTTAGGCTAGTGATGAGGTAACATCCCACCTACCATGGGAGCTCTTCAAAGCTCTTTTCCTGACTCCCAGCTAGTCCTCTGGGCCTTCAGTTCTCTGAACTCATGGCTCTGAACCCAATCAATTTGCTGTTCTTTTCAGTACATATGAGTCAGCACCCTGGCCTGTCTTCAACAGAAAAGAAAATAGCGCCCTGGAATTCCTGAAGAAGGACAGTGCTATCCTGGGCTTATGCTAGGTCAGGAGTATCACAGAGGACAAGATCCTTCCTTGAAGAAAATACCAGTATAGACTGGGATGTTGCCAGCAAGATGACGAGGTTGATATCATCATCTAGCACCCAGGATTTCTTAATTATTCAGTGGGTTTGATCATGTTAAATTACCATAAATCCCTTTTATTCATCTATTTCCCCCACTACATAGTAAGCTCTAGGATGGGACTATTCTCTTATTAATCATTGCATTTTGGGGTTCGGGATACTGAACAATATGGGATGATATTATTTTCACCTTGATAACAGAGGAACAAGTTATGTCTATGATCAAAAAGCTCTACCTATAAATTTTTCCGTCACCCCACCCCCCAGGCTCCAACTCAACCCAGCTTCTTCTATTAGGGGAATGGATATATAATGAAAAACCTCTCCTATGACTCATGCCTACACACTGTTCTAAACGTGCATCTAATAAGGCTATTCTCTACTAGATTTATAAATAGTAATGATATCAATAGTTTTATGACTATGTGTAGAGCACTTGTTTCATGCTTATGCCAACCTTAAAGATAGGTAGTAATAGTCTATTTAAGAGATAAGGAAACTAAGGTTCAGAGCATTATATAAGTGAGCCAAAATCTATCACCCAGAAAGTGCTAATGCCAGCATTGGAGCCAAGTAGATGACTCTAAAATCTATCACCCAGAAAGTGCTAATGCCAGCATTGGAAACAAATAGATGACTCTAAAATCTATCATAGTATGCAATTTCTCTTAACACTAAATAGAAGCATTTGCCTTTCGATGCAGAATTAAACCCAAAACCTTTAAATGTGCAGGATTAAGCTATAATTTTGGACTGAAAGGTGGCAGGGTTGGAATTCTGAGGCAGAGACTCTGTTCACTAGTCAGTGGCTTTTTCTATCCACTCTTGATCTGAAACACGCCTGTAATGAACCTCTGCTCATTCAGTTCACTGCCATATATTCTTTTATAACAGGACATGGTGACTGCAGCTTCTACTTACCTATTTGAAGCCACAGAAAGAAGATTTTTTTTCAAAAATGTATCAATATTAATTCCTGATACTTGGAAGGAAAACCCTCAATACAGAAGACCAAAACATGAAAGCTACACACATGTAAGAGTAAAAAAAAGTCTCTTAAAATATTATATTTTCTGGTGCTCCTCCATTGAACTGAAAATTGATTGTTTTAGAGTTTTTCTGACTAAATGTTATCATTTCTATTTCTGATGTTTTAAAAATCTTTTTAAACATTCTCAGGCTGATGTTTTAGTTGCACCACCTACCCTACCTGATAGAGATGAACCATACACCAAGCATTTTAAACTCTGTGAAGAAAAAGGAGAATACATTCATTTCACCCCTGACTTTGTACTTGGGAAAAAACAAAAAGAATATGGACCAGCAGGTAAGAATTAGATTAATATATATTTTGCAATGATTCCAATAAGCAGATGTGTACCCAAGTTAAATGTACAAACCTTAGAGCCAGAGTCTATAGGCTCAAATCCTAGCTCCCCTTGGACAAGTGAGCTAGACTCTCTGTGCTTATTTCCTGTAAAATGGTGAATAGAGGAGCTACTACTGTATAGAATTGTTGTGAATATTAAATTAGGTAATCCATGCAACTGTTCTCAGTAGTGTCTACAGAAATTTGAACACAGCAATAATAATAAATATTTTTCTTAAGCATACTTTTCAAATCTTAATATTCCAGTTCTCCACAGCTGCATATTGATCATATGCCACCTTAATGGAAGGCAGATGTGTGAAAAGCTGAAAAGAGACAAGATTACAGTTCCTGGCCAAGAGAAAACACTCTGGGGCTGTAATTGCTGATACTATTATTCAACCTATTTGGTTGAACTAGATGTACTTGTCTGTTAGTGATCATTTTTACCTATAAAAATGGTAATTTCACCTAGTTCAGTCTAAAAGTTAAGGTCATTGGTTCAAATTAACTTAAAGCACATCATTTCACATGTCACTACACAGGAAAACATTCCTGAACCCACATAGTCCAAGGTCACCTCTCTTCCACTGTCCCTTCAATGAGCATTCATTAAGTCCCTTGTTTTTGTCAAACACTCAACCCTGGTTCTCATTACCTGTTTCCCAACCAGTCTTGAAAGCTCCATCATCTCATGCCATCTGACTTTTAACTCTCCCCATACTTTAGTCCAATCACATTTCTTCTCCTTGGCACCTCTAACCTTTGCTCCCTTCTAACTATAATTTTTTCTTTACATGGCAGGTCCAGGGAAGTGTAAATAGCTCAATTCCCTCACTACTCTTATCCTTATGTTTCATTCAATTTGCCAAATCCTCTCTACTAAATTTCCAGCTAGTTTACTTTTGCTCCTGTTAATGTTTTCAAGATTGTGAAAGAAAATTACAAAGCTAATTGGTATCATTACAAAAATACATTTTTCAAACTTAGTGAAGTCCTCACAGCTACTCAATAATGTTGTACTTGCATCTTCTCAACTCCCTTTCTCATTCCTAAGCAGCTGTTCTAAAACTTGTACCATTTTTCTCAAGATCTGTAGCCACTTTTTTTCAATCCCATCAATCAACAGATGCCTTGATTGAGAAATAGAACCCCTACCTTTTTCTCTACTTCCAAATTCATGTCTACCTGCACCTATATTAGACAAGAAGGATTTTCTCTAATTTTAAAGCTAACATCCCCACTTGAGCTCTTGTTCTTTTGTCATACCCCCACCTCAGCCCTATTCCATAACGGGTAACTTTCCCCCTTGCTCTTGAACAGGAGCTTTTCTTATAATGTGATACATGTGTTTGTGAAAAACTCACATGCTGAAAAACAATGTTCTAAAAACAACATGGCTCTTGAACAACAAGATTAAGAAGAGAGTCCTCAAAATATATGCAATTTGTAATAAATATAGTAACAACAATAGCAATAGGTACCTGGAAAGAACATTTAAACAATCTTGGCCATAGCTCAGTTTGGCTGGAAGCTGCTATCATAGTAGATATTAAAAGTACAGATGCAAGCACACACATAGAGTGAAATGCTATTAGAAATGAGAACAGGCTTAGTAGGAATTGAGAAAATGATATAGATGTGAATGAAATTCTGTTAGAGGTGATGCTTTTCCTGCAATAAAAAATTATATACATTTAAGGTATACAACATGTTTATTTGCTATACATATACATAATGAATGGTGAAATTATTACTATAGTCAAGCTAAGAAGCATAACATCTCCTCATATAGTTACGTGTGTGTGTGTGTGTGTGTGTGTGTGTGTGTGTGTGTGTGTGGTGAGATCCGAACTCTACTTTCTTAGCAAATTAAGATGGGCTTGGGAGGCAGGGCAACCTGCCATGAGCTGTGAAGAAAGCAAGTGTAAGAGTAGACCACTGTAAAAAGGAAGCCAAGGTGCAGGCAATTTTATGTTTTCTTAAAATTCACCAAATTTTTATGATCTGAGGAATTTAAGTGATATGAAGGGTATTTTCCCCTCCTATACTGAAGGTTATATATAATTCCAAAATCACTAATCTGACTCCAGTTGCTTAGAAAATCTTACACCAGTGCTTTTAAATTTTAAAATGTAGAAGAATAACTTAGGGAACAGTTTCTGATTCAGTAGATCTAGAGTAGAACCAAGATTGTGCATTTCTTGTTAGCTCCCCCATGATGCTGATACTGGTGGGTCAAGGAACACATTTTGAGTAGCAAGGACTTAAAGAAGAAAAATGACTTTTGCATAATACTGACATTTTCCTCTAATTTTTGGATCTCATGAGTTCATTTGAGTTAGAGAAACAAATGGTAGCAGAACAGACTATATTTCCATCTTCTCCTTCTCCATTTCTATTTCATTTGAAGTTTTTCCTAATATTGATAAAGCAAAAAGTCTACTTGTTTTTTCTTTCTGCATTTCAAGTTATGGGTGTACCTTTATTCTTCCATTTACCCTGAAATTATTAGAAAAAAAAATTTTTATTCTGACTCCTTCTAAGTCTAATCTAGAAAAGGAATACATCCTATTCATCTTTATATTTCCTAGTACCTAGTATAGTGTTGAAAATATGATTAATAAAACTTAATTTCATATAATAAATTAATCACTTCATTTAGATAACCCCAACATTATATATAATCTATAGCTGTGTTTTCAATCTTTATTTTTTCATTATCAAATCCCTAAGGAACATTTGTACACATTTTTAAAAATTTAATTGTGCTCCCATGAAATTTTAGTACCACAAATTTTACCTATATGTTTATGTTGTTAGTCGGAGTGAACTTTGTAGAACCAAAAAACCATTATAATATGTAAGATTTTTGTTCCCCACCCCCATTAACCAAAACCTAAAGCCCAGTCTATTCTGTCCATAGCATATACATACATACACAAAAAAAGTTTCGTTGATTTAACATTATAGAGAGATAATATATTATATACCATATTATAATTCAATATAATGTTATATGCTTTTTTACAAACCAAAATATAAATATTGGCAGTTATTTAAAACCTAAATATAATTATTTTTATTTAAAAACCCATTGCTTAAAATATTTGAAGGGCAAATTTTGTCGCTTGAATTATGATCATATATTTGAAATATTTTCCCACAGACAGACTACTTGTCCATGAATGGGCCCATCTCCGCTGGGGAGTTTTTGATGAGTACAATGACGATGAACCTTTCTACAGTGCTTCGTCTAAAAGAATTGAAGCAACAAGGCATGATCATTTACATTTTCTTCAGTTACTTCAGGCTATCACTTTCTTAGTTTGATTTATATTTATTTGAAATGCCAATCATTCTTTTGTCCCAATGCAGGTAATAGACATTATAACATAAAAACAGTGTCCTTTTAAAAAAAGAAAATGTATCTAAAAGTGGCTAGTTTCCCATTTAAAATACACATAACTTCAAGAACATTTGGAAGCCAAATTGACATATTTTTATACCTCTCCACCATGGCTACCAGAACTCATTTACATTAAAGTTGGTCTCTGTGTAAAGGGTTGTACTATATGCTGGGAGAGCAAAACAAGAATGGAAAAAATGGTTAATAAATAGTGGTAACTGCAGGCTGAGTAAAAAAAATCAACCAGCTTCAAGGAACCATAACAGAAATTTCCTGAGATTTATAAAATTCACTTTAAAAATACCAATCTAACATCACAGTTAATAACAGATAATCCTCATGGTTCTGAGGTTAAGAGTGCAGAATGGGTGGAGGAAATCTATCTAAAATTGTCTACCATCAGTTTACTCAATCTTAAATGCCCAGCTGGGGCTTGGGACTTATCAAAAATGTATAAACTCTAAGATATATGATTTCAATGAAAGCCCTTTATTAGCCATAGCACCACTTTCAGGATACATATTCTAGAGAATATTACATTGATTACATTTGTTTCATTATATTCCCCTTAAATGTCTAGTTTATACTGTGCAAAATTCATCATGATTGTTAGTAGAGATAACATCATTATATCCACAGAGTTTTGAGGCAATAGTAGCATACATATTTGTAGGAGACTCTCTAAATTACTGAATGAAAGTTAGTCATTTTTTTTAATTAATTAAATTATTATTTAAGGTATTACAAATAGTAGTACATATGTCTCCTTCTTTTCCCCATTGACCTCCGCCCCGCCTCCCCTACCCCCCGGCCACTTGCCCTCATCCCCCCCATTGTTTCTTAAATATGAATTGGAAACACAATGAATAGGTGGGATATATTCACATGCTAGCATGTTTGTTATAATCACTGACACCTGTGGCCAATTCCATGCAACAAAACATATGTCTAAAATGCCTCCACCATTCTTTACTGTCCTAGGCAATACTTCAGTCTTTCCTTCAGGCCACATTTCACTTTGGATAAAAATGCTCCTTGAATAATCAAAATACTTATAGTTATGCCACATCCCATTGTTTTAGAGGTAGCTTTGGGGGGTGGAGGGAAATCTATAAAGAATTTTAAGCTAAGCTGGTACCAAGAGTAAATGGTTTCACAAGTTATCTTGCCCAGATGCCTGCAATGCATTTACTTCCACAAGGCTGCCAGGAGAGATGTTTGGAAAAGGGGAGCCTTGAATCATTAGTGTTAACAGGTCAGCAGCAACATTTTAATCTCAGCAGATAGCTCAGCCATTACATACACTGGGAATACCACTTAAAATTTCCCTCTGAAATTTCTTAGAGAACTGCTCTGGTAGAAATCCTTACACTTTACTGTCAAATAAGAATAAAAACCTTGATATAAGGATCATTGTGAATAGAAACACTTAAGATTTTCAAAAAGTTGTTACTGGTTAGATTGCCTCAAAGACTAACTGTCACTTATTTTCAGGTGTTCCACAGGTATTACTGGTGTGAACAGAGTTTATAAATGTCAAGGAAATAGCTGTGTATTTAATAAATGCAAAATTGATCCTAAGACAAAACTATATGAAAAAAATTGTCAATTTTTCCCTGACAAAGATCAAACTGAAAAGACATCCATAATGTTTATGCAAGGTATTACTTCTGTAAGTATGTCAATTATTTGTTCATATAGTATATTTATAATCAAAGGGCATGTTATCACGTTTATAAAATATCTGTGCAGGTGGCCTGAGGGATTAAATGTATTAATATAGAGTTCTTTGAACATTGACTGGCACATAATAAGTACTCAACTAGTGCTATTTATTATTACTACCATTGAAAATCCACTTTAGTATTCTATGATTCCTCAATGAATCAAATTTCATTAAACAAAACGCCTATTTGCATAGATTTTTTATTTTTATCAAATTTTTAGTTGAATGTTTAAATGCATATGTAACACTTTTTTTCATCTTATTAACCTTTTAGGTTGTTAAATTCTGTAATAAACAAAACCATAATGAAGAAGCTCCAAGCCTACAAAACAAGAAGTGCGAATTCAGAAGCACATGGGAGGTGATTAGCAATTCTGAGGATTTTAAAAACACCACACCTATGGTGGAATCACCCCCTTCACCTGTCTTCTCATTGCTGAGGATCAGAGATAGAATTGTGTGCTTGGTTCTTGATAAATCTGGAAGCATGGCGGTATGTTCATGGGCCCATTTTTCCTAGATATAGTGACTAATGGATGATTGAATCCCTAAGAACACTCTGAACACTACCTTCACCTGGGTTGTTCTAAATTGCATGGTGGGATAAGACCAATCATGTCCTATGATTACAACCTCAGGATGGGCAGTGAATATTGTAATGAAAGCAGGATGACAATACAGTTGAAAAGACTTAACATGGAAGACTCTTTTTTCCAGAAAATGGAAGGTTTACTGAGGAGAACTTTTAGGCCCATTAGTAAAGATTTAGTTAGAAGATCAGAAGGAGAGATTGAAATACAGAAATGTTTTCTTACCCGCCTCTTTGATCTCCTGGAAATACCTAACAGACTTGAGGATACAGTGGATCGCTGAACTCCATTCAGAGTCAATCTTATTTATCATCTATATAAGTGACTCTTTATGATCAAAGAGACAAGCAAAAAGCACCACCATAAGGAAGCTATGGTCAGATTCAGCCACTTAGGCCTTCTATCACTTAGTAAACAGTAGGCATTGTGCTAGGCTCTAGGAATAGAGACCCATATCCTTGAAGGGTTCACAGAGAAAACTTTCCCTTCCCCATTACCACATTAACTCACACTCCTCCTTCAAAATTTGGTACAGACGCCCACCTCCTGCAGGAGATGGACTGGTCTTCCAGGCTGAGCTAACGTCCCTTCTGCTGGTTTCCCACAATAAACTGTGCAAACCTCTATTCTACATATTATATTGAAATTACACATTTCTCTCCCACTAGACTAGGTGCTCCTCTAGTACTTGGAACCATATCCTCTAGAAACCATGTCCTCTCGTACTTGAAACCATTTCTTATTCATCTTCATCTCCCTTTTGTCTAGAACAGGGTTTATCACATATAGGTGCTTAATAAATAATTACTGAAATGAATGGACTATTAAAGAGCAGGCATAATGTGATGCGGCATCCAGAAGAATGGCACATTTGAGACAGGACTGAGCATACTGAAGACCAAAAAGAATGCATTCAACAAATGGGGGTTTGCGTGGTTACAGAAAGGGCAGAGAATCATCCACAACAGCACAGGGTTTCAGAAAGAGCATCAGTGCTAGACACCAGCACATAGAAGTGTTCTAGGAGGTGTCGTTGGGAAGAGATGACAGAGCCTGGTTTAAAGGTAAAGCAACGTGGCAAAGAGAGCCCTCAAAGATGGGGCTGAAGAAGTCTCTCACTGTGACTTGGATCTAGGGAGTTTAGAAGGAAATTTTGGCATGTGTTAAGGGGAGGAACTACAGATAAGTTGGTGTTGAGGGACTGGAAAAGGCAAATGTATGAAGAGATTTACTTCCTGGGCATTCACCTAAGTAAGAGGGATGTGAGTCTTAATGGGTTACCACAGAACCAATGCCAATTAACCTATTGGTAGAGAAATGTTGGGGAGAGATTAGGAGCAGAAGTAGGAACAGAGCCTCTCAGAAATTTGCTGCAACTCAAGAAACTTTTTAACTTTTGAGTTGTCTAGTCTCCAGTGGGTAGGGAGATTTCAGTCTCTAGTTGGAGTCCTTGACAGTCTGGTTTGAAATCATAGGGAGTGATTTCATCTTGACATCCCAAGAGTAATTAGGAAGTCTCTAAGATGTGAGTCACCACCCCTCAATTTCAACCCAAACCCCAAACCTGCACCTGTAATTTGGGTGCTAAGCAGCCAAGAATCACTTCTAGTTAAAAGCCTGTGTTCCTTACCATATGTTTCATAATACATGTAACTATGTTTTTAAACGTTATCAATTAAAAAATTGCTTTCTTTAATGACACCAATTACTAATAGAAAATTCTTATTAAATTTTGTTTACTCATTTTATGTAATCTACTATTATTTTCCAGTCAAAACCAATTGGTTGTTTTTCTTTTGTCCTTTTTCATTCAGGGTTATAACCGCCTAAATCGAATGAATCAAGCAGCAAAATATTTCCTGCTACAAGCTGTTGAAAATGGAACCTGGGTGGGGATGGTGCATTTCGATAGTACTGCCAACATCAAAAGTAAGCTAATCCAAATAATAAGCACCAACGAAAGAAATATGCTCGTGAACAGCTTGCCTATAGCACCTAGTGGGGGAACTTCCATCTGCGCTGGAATTAAAGCAGCATTTCAGGTGAAAATCACACTGCATATAGTATAGTTTGTTTTTTATCATGAAAACATTTTTCTATTAGTGCTGCTGCACATACTTACTCACTAATTTTAACATAAATAATTCTAAGAAATACAGAACTAAGAACTTTAAAAAGTCACTTGATTTTCTAAATGGGTCAGTGAATCAATGAATAAACTGATGGATAAATATATTACTATTAGAAGCCCGGTGCATGAAATTCATGCATGGGGGAGGGTCCCTCAGCCCAACTTGCACCCCCTCCAATCCAGTACCCCTCAGGGATTGGGCCTAAACCAACAGTCAGACATCCCTCTCACAATCCAGGACTACTGGCTCCTAACCGCATACCTGCCTACCTGCCTGATTGCCCCTAACCACTCTGCCTGCCTGCCTGATGCCCCTAACTGTTCCCCTGCCTGCCTGATCACCCCTAACTACCCTCCCCTGCTGGCCTGGTCGCTCCTAACTGCCCTCCCCTGCTGGCCTGATCGCCCCTAACCACCGCTGCCTTGGGCCCCACCACCATGGCTATGTCCAGAAGGACATCCGGAAGATGTCCAGTCTAATTAGCATATTACCCTTTTATTAGTATAGATAAGAATGCCACTAGAATATAAGTCCAATAAAGTCAGGAACTTTATGGTTTGTTTACATGTTCTTTTACCTTGCAATAGTCAGTGCTCAGTAAATGTTAATTAAATAAATGAGTGATTGAGCATCAAAGTCATCAACTTTTAAGGCAATGAAACAAGTTAAATGGTGTGATTCTACTTTAGGCCAATCCTCATTTCAGTCTCTGTGACACTCAGATAATCTGAAGTTTATCTACTAAGCAGATGTAGCAGGGACTGTTAGTCATAGGGTAAGGAATACTGGTGAGAACATGAGTTTTGACATCAAAGTACTGACTGCTATTTACCAGTTTTGTGGTCTTAGGCAACATTTTCAGTATCTTTGACTTTCAATGCCTTATCTACAAATATAGGCAAATAAGAATGTCTACTTCATAGGATTATCATGATAATTAAATGCAATTATATATTTACATACATAGAATAATATTTATTATATTACACAGTAAATATATAATTTACAACTATTATTATAAACCTTATTTTCTTCCAAACTGTATCTTGAGCTTATAATTAATATTAAACGTGTCATTTTCCTGCTTAGAAATCTCCATGCTTCCCTCACAGTCTATAAAATTACATCTGAATTCCTCAGTCTGATGCTATTCAAAATGTCTATCACTCCCTCAGTAAAACTGCTCTCATCTCTTTCTCCAGCCTATAATTCTCAATTCTCCTTTCTGATGCCCTATGTTTAACCCAGTGGTCCCCAACCTTTTTTTGGCCATGTTCCACCTAAGCATCTCTAAAATCCCGATTCCCCCTCCCCCCGGGACATATAATTCTTATTATTCAAAAAGTGAACTCATATTCATGTGGAGGAAGTTTAAAAGGCCATTAACTTGGTCTGAACAAGCTTCCAAAGAATATGGCATTCATGAGAGAGAAAAATAAAAGAAAGAAAGGACAGCTGAAGTACTAAGGAAGAAGTCACTAGGAAATTGTTAAAAATAATAATAATAATATGAAGTGATATGAAAAGGTAGCAAATAAAGTCTCAAAACATATAATAGAGAACTGAAATGCATAAATATCTCACAATATGTATTTACATACTGTGTATGAGGCCCTAGAACCAAAAAATTCACTGTTAATAACTTATTCTCGAATTTCCCCCCTTCAAAATCAAATTGCTCCCCTGTGGGACGTGTGCCCCATGTTGGGAACCACTGCTCTAACCCAATTACTGCACACATTGCTCTCCAAGCCCACCATGTACTAACAGCCTCTGTTCCTTTGTCCAGGCAATTCCTCTACCTAAAATGTTCCCTTCTTTTCATTTTTGCATGTTAAGATTCTACCAATTCTTCAAAATTCTTGCTCCTTCATGTAGCATTTCCTGCTATTCTCAACCCTATTAAATCTCTCTCATTTATAATTTGCATGGCATTTTAGTGTAGCTTTCTAGCATGAAGTCCTACTTAAAACTAATTATCATTACTAGCTGTAACACTAAGCATGATTCTTCATCTCTATAGTCATTACCTCATTAGTAATAAATATATGTTTATAATGGAGTAATAAATATATGTTTGTTCATGTTTTAGTTTATTTAAGATACTAGAGGTCTGGTGCACAACATTCGTGCACTGGGGTGGGGGGTTCTCTCAGCCCCGCCTGCACCCTCTTGCAGGGAGTGGGCCTAAGCCCCAGTCAGACATCCCCTGAGGGGTCCTTAGTGCTGCCACTGAGGCGGGAGAGGCTCCCGCCACCACTGCTGCCCTTGCTAGCATGAACCTGGCTTCTGGCTGAGCAGCGCTCCTCCTGTGGGAGCACACTGACCACCAGGGGGCAGCTCCTGCATTGAGAATCTGCCCCCTGGTGGTCAGTGTTCATCATAGCAACTGTTCGTTCCATCATTCAGTCGATTTGCATTAATAGGATATTTATTATATTAAATAGAAGGTAAACATTAATATATTATAATTTATTCAACATATATATGTAGCAAGCAAAGCTTCCTTGTTCTTATGGCGCATGCAATTTCAGTGGGGAACCGATAGTACATAGGTAGATAAATGAATAAAAAAATAACTATAGATTGTGAAGATAGTATTGTGAAGAAATCAAACAAGGTGATGTGACAGACTAACTGGGAAAGGAAGGGCAGTGCCTACTTCAGGTGAAGAGGCTACTGAGACTCTCTCTGAAGAGTAACATTTAAGCTATGACTTGAAGGATGAGAAAGCCATTGTTTCAGGCAGAAAGGAAAGTGCAAAGTCCCTTAGGAAAGAGGTGGAAAATAACTGGATTATTCTAAAAATTGATAGAGCTAGTGGCACTGGTGTTTGATAAATGAGGGCGGGTGAAATGTAGTTGGCAGGTAGATAATGGCTAGATCTTTCACAGCTTAAAAAAATAAGAAGTTTTATTTTATTGTAAGCACCACAGAAGGGTTTTAAGCATTTAGATCACTGCCCCAGCCAGTTTCACTCAATGGATAGAGTGATGGCCTGCACACTGAAGGATCCCAGGTTCGATTCTGATCAAAGGACATGCCTGGGTTGCAGGCTTGAGCCCTAGTAGGGGGCCCGCAGGAGGTAGCCAATCAATGATTCTCTCTCATCATGCTTCTATTTCTCTCTCCCTTTGCCTCCTTCTCTGAAATCAAAAAAAATTTTAAGTGGTCATCAGTGATGATTTAGGAAGATGATTCTTGTTGCCCTGTATAAAATGAACTGTGGAGAGTAAGAGCAATAGTCAGGTAGTGGTCTAGCAACAGATTGGAAGCTTGGACTTGGATTGAATTACACATTATATAAAATACATTTAACACTTAGCAAATGTTCCAGGAAATGTAGCACTGTAATACTATGTTTTTCTATTGAACTACGGAATATATTAATTATGTCTTCATCAATCATCTCTATCTCCTTAGTCACTCACCTATACCTCAATACATATTTTTTTCAATTAATTCCATTCTTTCCAGGAATGCAGGAACCATGTAGTTCCTGTTGAATCTCCAGCAGCCAGGACAGTGACTAACATATATTAAATGCTCAGTGAATAACTAACACAAGAAAGGGAGAGGTGAACAAAAGAGAAATCTACTTCATCTTTGGATATTCGTTTTTCAATGAACTGTGTAGGGGGGAAGTGATTTATATAAATATTATAAATGTATAAAAACATTTCCTACTTTCCAGTTTGGTTTTAGTGCATGTCAGAGCATATTTCCCCAAAAATGCCATATATATGTGTGTGTGTGTCATTATTTGCCTCAAAACATGCAAAAATTTAAACGAGGATGTTCATATTGTTCCCCAACCCCAAGTTTATTAGGGATTTCTACATTCCAAACCCTTTTCTGCAAATCTCCATTCTAAATCCATGAAAGCCACTGATAAATAAGTCATATTTACCTCTTGGCCTGCACTGTTTCTCAAAATGGTGCACCAAGAAGCCACTGCCAATTAAACCTGTCAGAGAAGATGAAATGTATTTGCTATCCTGTGACAAATTCTCTTTATCCTTTTCTACAGGAGCCTAGACTCAGAAATCTGAGTGTAAACTGATTGGCTCTATAGCAGTGGTTCTCAACCTTCTGGCCCTTTAAATACAGTTCCTCATGTTGTGACCCAACCATAAAATTATTTTCATTGCTACTTCATAACTGTAATGTTGCTACTGTTATGAATCGTAATGTAAATATCTGATATGCAGGATGGTCTTAGGCCACCCCTGTGAAAGGGTCGTTTGACCGCCAAAGGGGTCGGGACCCACAGGTTGAGAACCACTGCTCTATAGGAAAAGGGTTCAAGCTACCAATAGAATTCCATCTCAAGAAACATAATTCATGTAATCTCGGAGCACCATCAATATACTTAGTTTTGTGCTTGTTAGATTTAGAAGTAAAATAAAAGTTATATAACAAGATCCCTAATCTTGACCTGCTTAGAACTTCCTATACTCTTTTTCTATAAGTATACTGAGGGTTTCCTAATTTGCAATCATAATGTGTTTTTTTAATGTTGAAGTGATATCTTAATTCATTTAGCTGTCTATGCAACAGATTTTATACACTAAAGCCTTGTCAGAGGGAAGTCTGGTCAAAGAAAGAAGAGAAATATCTAATGCCACACTCTGCAATTATATTTTTGGTATCTGGTTGACCTGACTTCCCAGGCTGAGATATCATTGATACTTAACCCAAGTAAGATGATCCAAAGCCCTGCTCCCTCATAACTTCATTTGAGCAAACATTCCCTAAAGCAGACAGACAGAAAATAGAGTCATGTTGAAGTTACCTTGGGGGTTGCTGACTGCAGATCCTACAATTTTAAAACAGAAGCTTTCTATTCTTTTCTGGGTATTTTTGTTTATTTTCTCTGTACACCTTTTCCTAATCTCTTGTAAGTCTAATTGATTTAGGAACCTGTGTTAATTATTCTCTGATTATGTTTACAGACAATAAGAGAAATATACTCCCAACTAGATGGATCTGAAGTAGTGCTGCTGACTGATGGGGAGGATAACTCTGCAAAAAGTTGCCTTTATGAAGTAAAAGAAAGCGGGGCCATTATTCACTTCATTGCTTTGGGACCATCTGCTGATCACGCAGTCATAGAGATGAGCGATGTAACAGGTAAAATATGACATAGGTAAAATATTCTAGTCCTTTAATAGCAATGTGTAAGTGTAGAGACTGACAACTCAACTTCTTGTGAGTTCCGAAGGCACTGTGCCAGGAACTAGGGACCAGAGTTAAACCAGACCTGATCTCTGTTTTCAAGATGCTCAGAGTCCTGCTGGCTAGCGAGACAAATAAAACTACTAATCAGGTACATATTCAGATAACATTCCTCCATAATGGGGGGAATCTCTAGAAGTCAAGCACCATGTGAGCTGAAGAAGCCATTAATTCTCCCAGGGTTGTATAAAATCTGAGAAAGAAGGCATGAGAGACAAAGTGACTTCTAAGCTGGGACTTGAACAAGATGTTGAATTTCTCTAGAGGAAAAAGGGGTTAAAAAAGATGATCAGGTCATGAGTAAAGAAGTCATGTTGGGATGACAATGAAAGGCACATGGAGGGATAGTAAGAAATCCATGAGATGAGAGATTACTTTGGCTATATGTGTAGGGGAGGAATGGGATTCACAGAGGCTCAGAATGAATAGATGTTAATAAGTTTTTAGATAAACATTTACACTGGTAGCTGTGATCTTAGATACAGAGACAAATGATTAAAATAGACAACATGTGCCTTCTTAAATATAGTAGAGAATACATAATTTACAACTTTATGAATATCAATTATTATATATTGAGTTGGCTTCTATTATTACCAAATACATACTTGCTTTTAAAAAAATTCTTTATTGTTTAAAGTATTTCATATGTCTCCTTTTTCCCCCATTGACCTCTCCCCGGCTGTTCCCACACTCCAGCACATGCCCTCACCCCTCTACTGTCCGTGTCCATGAGTTATGCTTATATGCATGCATAAAAGTCCTTTGGTTGCTCTTGTCTCCCCTCCCCCCCACCCCGCTTCCCCTCCCCTGACTTCCCTCTGATGTTTGAGGGTCTGTTTGATGCTTCTATGACTCTGGATCAATTTTTGTTCATCAGTTTATGTTGTTCATTATATTCCACAAATGAGTGAGATCATGTGATACTTATCTTTCTCCGACTGCCTTATTTCACTTAACATAATGCTCTCCAAGTTCATCCATGCTGCTGCGAAAGGTAAGAGTGCCTTCTTTTTTACAGCAGCATAGAATTTCATTGTATAGATATACCACAGTTATTAATCCACTCATCTACTGATGGGCACTTAGGCTGTTTACAAATCTTAGCTATTGTAAATTGTGTTGCTATGAACATATGGGTGCATATATCCTTTCTGATTGGTGTTTCTGATTTCTTGGGATATATTCTTAGAAGTGGGATCACTGGGTCAAATGGGAGATCCATTTTTAGTTTTTTGAGGAAATGCCATACTGTTCTCCATAGTGGCTGCACCAGTCTGCATTTCCACCAGCAGTGCACAAGGGTTCCTTTCTCTCTGCATCCTCGCCAGCACTTGTTTGTTGATTTGTTGATGACAGCCATTCTGACAGGTGTGAGGTGGTACCTCATTGTCGTTTTGATTTGCATCTCTCAGATGATTAGTGACTTTGAGCATGTTTTCATATATCACTTGGCCTTCTGTATGTCCTCTTTCCAAAAGTGTCTATTTAGGTCCTTTGCCCATTTTTTGATTGGATTGTTTATCTTCCTTTTGTTAAGTTGTATGAGTTCCCTATAAATGTTGGAGATTAAACCCTTATCAGAGATAACATTGTCAAATATGTTCTCCCATGCAGTGGGCTTTCTTGTTTTGTTTATGGTTTCTTTTGCTGTGCAGAATCTTTTTATTTTGATGTAGTCCCATTTGTTTATTTTTCTCTTTAGTTTCCAATGCCCTAGGAGCTGTATCGGTGAAGAAATTGCTTCGGCATATGTCTGAGATTTTGTTGCCTTTGGATTCCTCTAGTATTTTTATGGTTTCCCGTCTTACATTTAAGTCCTTTATCCATTTTGAGCTTATTTTTGTGTATGGTGTAAGTTGGTGGTCTAGCTTAATTTTTTTGCATGTATCTGTCCAATTTTTCCAGTACCATTTATTGAAGAGACTGTCTTGACTCCATTGTATGTTTTTGCCTCCTTTGTCAAATATTAATTGAGCATATTGGTTTGGGTCGATTTCTGGGTTCTCTATTCTATTCCATTGATCTATATGTCTGCTCTTGTGCCAGTACCAGGCAGTTTTGAGAACAGTGGCTTTGTAATACAGCTTGATATCTGGTATTGAGATCCCACCTACTTTGTTCTTCATTCTCGGGATCGCTGCAGCTATTCGGGGTCTTTTTTTTAAATTAAATCGTTATTTTTCAGATTATTACAGTTGCTCCTCTTTTTTACCCCCATAACTGCCCTCCACCCAATTCCCACCCCACCCTCTGCCCTTACTCTCACCTCACTGTCCTCCTCCATAGGTGTACAATTTTGGTCCAGTCTCTTCCCATACCCCCCACACCCCTTTCCTTCTGAGAATAGTCAGTCCACTCCCTTTCTATGCCCCGATTCTATTATATTCACCAGTTTATTCTGTTCATCAAATTATTTATTCACTTGATTTTAGATTCACTTGTTGATAGATGTGTATTTGCTGTTCATAATTTGTATCTTTACCTTTTTCTTCTTCCTCCTCTTCTTAAAGGATAACTTTCAACATTTCATATAATATTGGTTTGGTGGTGATGAACTCCTTTAGCTTTTTCTTATTTGTGAAGCTCTTTATCTGACCTTCAATTCTGAATGATAGCTTTACCAGGTAAAGTAATCTTGGTTGTTGGTTCTTGCTATTCATCACTTTGAATATTTCTTGCCACTCCCTTCTGGCCTGCATAGTTTCTGTTGAGAAATCAGCTGACAATCATATGGGTACTCCCTTGTAGGTAACTGACTGTCTTTCTCTTGCTGCTTTTAAGATTCTCTCTTTGTCTTTTGCTCTTGGCATTTTAATTATGATGTGTCTTGGTGTGGTCCTCTTTGGATTCCTTTTGTTTGGGGTTCTTTGCACATCCTGGACTTGTAAGTCTATTTCTTTCACCAGGTAGGGGAAGTTTTCTGTCATTATTTCTTCAAATAGGTTTTCAATATCTTGCTCTCTCTCTTCTTCTGGCACCCCCATAATTCAGATGTTGGTACACTTGAAGTTGTCCCAGAAGCTCCTTACACTATCTTCATATTTTTGGATTCTTTTTTCTTTTTGTTTTTCCGGCTGGGTGTTTTTTGCTTCTTCATATTTCAAATCTTTGATTTGATTCTTGGGATCCTCTAGTCTGCTGTTGGAACTCTGTATAATATTCCTTATTTTAGTCAGTGTATGCTTAATTTCTAGTTGGTCCTTTTTCATATCCTCGAGGGTCTCACTAGATTTATTGAAGGTCTCACTAAATTTATTGGCGGTTTCTAGAAAATTCTTGAAAAATCTTATAACCGTGGTTTTGAACTCTATATGCAGTAGTTTGCTTTCCTCTATTTCTGTCACTAGTGACTGTTTCTTTGTCTCTGCATTTTGGCTGCTTCCCTGTGTTGATAGAGTGGCTTTGTGTGATAGGTGTCCTATAGGGTCCAGTGGCTCAGCCTCCCCAATTACCTGAGGTGGACTCTCTTGGTGCACCCCTTTGTGGGCTGTGTGCACAGTCTTGTTGTAGTTAAGCCTTGATTGTTGTTGGTATCACTGGGAGGAATTGACCTCAAGGCCAATTGGCTGTGAGAATCAGCTCTGTCTACAGTGAGAGAACTTCTGTGCTGGAGACACCCTTCTGGGGCAAGACTTGCTTCAGTGGGGCTTTGGTGCTCACTAAGTCTGCCCCCTGAGTGTGTCCCTTATGGATCTGAGGAGTTGTAATCTGGATGGTCCTACTCTGACCACTGGGTAAACTGGCTCTTGGATCTCTAAGGAGGTGCTAATTTAGCCTCTTCCTGAGGCTAAACAGTAGGAGCTATGGAGAGATCTGCAGATTCCTCTTCTTTGTTTGGGGTTTGGAGGTGCCCAGATGAGGCCCAGCTGTGAAGCAATGCAAGCTGTTGTGGGGCCTTGGGCCTTCTTTTGGATGTTCTGGGTCTCTCTGACCCAGCTGCAGTTTGTTATATAATTTTAGATTGCAAAGGGCCATACCATTCATATGCAAAAGCCTCTGCGCACAGCTTGGGTGGGGCAGGGTCTCAGGGAACTATCAGGGTGGAGCAAACAGCTATGGCTGCTCCTCAGCCCTGCCCTAAGAGGCCCCGGGTCTCACTGTCCCGCCATAATTGCTGCAAGCACCTCTGAGAGAAAGCCGCCCTCGAGTTCTGCCCGATGCCAAACAGTCCAGTTTCTCCCCATATGAGTCTGGGTCCCCAGAGACTCACCTGGAACTGCAGTTCAGAGCAGTTGGGAGCTTATGCCTCCCTCCCAATTCAAAAAGACAACCACATCCTCAGTTGCCAGCCCTTTCTGCGTACGCCTCCGTACCTCTGCACTTTACTTCCGCACCTCATCTGAGTCTCAGTGTGCTTTTCTCTTTCCTTCTAGTTGTAGAATTTCCACTCAGCCAGCCTTCCTGTGGTTCTGGATGATGTCCGTTTTGTCCTTTTAGTTGTATTTTTGAAGTGGTTGTGTGAGGCAGCAATTTCTGGTGTTTACCTAAGCTGCCATCTTGGTTTCTCCTCTTGGGGTCTTTATTTATTCCAAATGAATTTTTGGAGAGTTTGTTCTAGGTCTGTGAAATATGCCGTTGGTATTTGAATGGGGAGTGGGTTGAATTTATAGATTGCTTTGGGTAGTATGGACATTTTAATGATGCTGACTCTACCAATCCATGAACATGGTATGTTCTTCCATCTGTTTATGTCTTCTTCTATCTCTTTTTTCAACATCCTGTAGTTTTCTGAGTAGAGGTCTGTTACCTCTTTAGTTAAGTTTATTCCTAGGTAACTTAATTTCTTTGGTGTTATGGTAAATGGGATTGCTTTTTTAGTCTCTCTTTCTGTAAGTTCACTATTGGTGTATAGAAATGCCATAGGTTTCTTGGTGTTAATTTTGTATCCTGCTACATTGCCAAATTCATTTATTAAGTCTAATAGTTTTTTGATGGAGTCTTTAGGGTTTTTTATGTACAATATCATGTCATCTGTGAATAAGGGCAGTTTTACTTCTCCTTTTCCAATTTGAATGCCTTTTATTTCTTCTTCTTGTATAATCGCAATGGCTAATACTTCCAGTACTATGTCGAACAGGAGCAGTGAAAGTGGGCATCCCTGTCTTGTTCCTGTTCTTAGGGGAAATGGTTTTAGTTTTTGCCCATTGAGTATGATGTTGGCTGTGGGTTTGTCATATATGCCTTTTATTATGTTGAGGTATGATCCTTCTATTCCCACCTTGTTGAGTTTTTATCAAAAATGGGTGTTGGATTTTGTCAAATGCTTTTCTGCGTCAATTGATATGACTATGTGGTTTTTTCTCTCAATTTGTTTATGTGATGTATCACATTTATTGACTTGTGGATATTGTACCATCCTTGAATCCCTTGGATAAATCCTACTTGGTCATGGTGTATGATCTTTCTGATGTACTGCCAGATCTGATTTGCTAAGATTTTGTTGAGAATTTCGGCATCTATGTTCATGAGGGATATTGGCCTGTAATTCTCTTTCATTGTGTTGTCTTTACCTGGTTTTGGTGTTAGGGTGATGCTGGCTTCATAGAATGAGCTTGGAAGTGTTCCTTCCTCTTGAATTTTTTGTAGTAGTCTGAGGAGGATAGGTTTTAGTTCTTCCTTGAATGTTTGGGAAAACTCCCCTGTGAAGCCGTCTGGTCCTGGGCTTTTGTTTGCTGGAAGTTTTTTGATTACTGCTTCAATATCTTCCATTGTTATTGGCCTATTGAGATTTTTAGATTCTTCCTGATTGAGTTTTGGAATGTTGTATTTTTCTAGGAATATGTCCATTTCCTCCAGGTTGTCTAGTTTGTTGGAGTAGAGTTGTCCATAGTATTTTTTAACAATCATTTGTATTTCTGTGGGGTCTGTTATTTCACCTCTATCATTTCTGATTTTGTTTATTTGGGTCCTCTCTCTTTGCTTCTTTGTGAGCCTGGCTAGAGGTTCATCAATCTTGTTTATCCTTTCAAAGAATCAGCTCTTGGTTTCATTGATCTTTTGTATTTTTTTTTTTTTGGTCTCTATGTCATTTATTTTTGCTCTAATCTTTATTATCTCCTTCCTTCTGCTCACTCTGGGCTTTTATTGTTGCCCTCTTTCTAATTCTTTGAGTTGTAGAGTTAGATGATTTACTATCATTTTTTCTTGTTTTTTGAGGTAAGCCTGTAGAGCTATAAACTTCCCTCTCAGGACTGCTTTCATTGTGTCACATAGATTTTGGATTGTTGTTTTTCATTGTCATTAGTGTCCAGGATGTTTTTAATTTCTTCTTTGATCTCATTGGTAACCCAATTAATATTTAATAACATGCTATTCAGCTTCCAAGTGTTTGAATTTTTTGGATTGTTTTTATTGTAGTTTATTTCTAATATTAGGCCATTGTGGTCTGAGAAGATGGTTATAATAACTTCAATCTTCTTGAATTTGGGGAGACTTTGCTTGTGACCCAATATGTGGTCTATTTTTGAAAATGTCCCATGTGCACTTAAGAAGAAAGTATATTCTGCGGCTTTGGGTGAAATGTTCTGAAGATGTCAATTAAGTCCATTGATCTAGTGAGTCATTTAGGATTGCTATTTCTTTGCTTATCTTTTTGTCAAGAGCCGTGGTCGGCAAACCGTGGCTTGCGAGTCACATGCGGCTCTTTGGCCCCTTCAGTGTGGCTCTTCCAGAAAATACCACGTGCGGGCATGCACGTACAGTGCGATTGAAACTTTGTGGCCCGTGCACAGAAGTCGTTATTTTGTGGAAGAGCCACGCTGAAGGGGCCAAAGAGCCACATGTGGCTCGGGAGCCGCGGTTTGCTGAGTTGCAATTTGCCGACGACTGGTCTAGAGGATTTATCTAGTGATGTCAGTGGTGTATTAAAGTCCCCTACTATGATTGTATTGTTGTCGATCTCTCCCTTGATATCTTCCAGGAGTTTTTTTATGAATTCAGTCCCTTACTTTGCATCACTTTTTATATTTCATTCCATTCCCTTCTGGCCTGATATGTTTCTGTTGAGAAATCAGTTGATAATCTAATGGGAGATCCCGTGTAGGTAACTTTCTGTCTCTCTCTGGCAGCCTTTAAGATTCTTACTTTGTTGTTGATGTTTGCCAATTTAATTATGATGTGTCTTGGTGTCGGTCTTTTTGGGTTCATCTTGTTTGGGACTCTGTGTGCTTCTTGGACTGTGTGAGTTTTTTCTTCCCCAAATCAGGAAAGTTTTCTGTCATTATTTCTTCAAACAGGTTTTCTATTCCTTGCTCAGCTTCCTCTCCTGGCACCCCTATTATGCAGATATTGTTTTGTTTCGTGTTTTCTCCCTCAGACTCTCCTCCTGCTTTTTAAGTTATTGTTTTGTGTTTGTTTGGGGTTTTTTTTTTTTCAGTTACTGCTCTGCTTGTGTTGTTTCCTACCTCGTCTTCTAACTCACTGATGCAGTCCTCAGCTTCTTCTAGTCTACTGCTGATATTTTCCATCGTGTTCTTTATTGTTCTTTATGTCTTTCTTCATTTCTTCTTGATTCTTCTTCATTTCCTCTTGATTCTTACACATGTTGTTGAATTTGTCACCCATCCTTTTGTGTCCTTATAACGATTGTTCTGAATTCTTTCTCTGACAAATTGCTTGCCTTCATTTCGTTTACTTCCTTTTCTGGTGATTCTGCCTTTCCTTTTGCATGGGGGTTCTTTGTCTCCCCATTTTTGCTGTTCCTTTGTAACTGTTTCTATATAGTAGATCAAACTTGTTTGTCACCCAGGTTTTTTTGAGTTTGTCTTATATAGTAATAAAAGATGTTTTGTGATAAAAAACAAGCACAGAGAGTACCAAACAAGATGAACCCGAAAAGACCCACACCAAGACACATCATAATTACCATGGCAAATGTAATTGTAATAAAAGATGTTTTGTGGGACCCTGTGGTGCAATCTCTCAGGTCTTCTGGACTGGGTATTTTAGGGATGCCCCTACTTGGGATATCCTAGGGATTCCCCGTACTTGGTGTAGTTTTTGTCCTGTTCATGGATGGAGTTTCCTACCAGGGTGTCTAGTTATGTGGCTCACTTTCTACCAGGTTGACTGAATAGCACAAAATACAACTCGACAAGGCATGACACAAAGGAAACAAAACATAAATGTACTCATGACACTGATAGCCCCAATAAAAGTGACCAACAGAGAAAAGAGAATTAGGAGAGGGAAAGGAGAACAAAAATTTTATTGAGGAAAGGAAAAAAATGTAATAGAGAAAAGAAAAAGAAGAAAAAGAAAAAATAAATGGGGAGAAAACACCACAAAACAAACAAATAAACCAAAAAAAATGCAAACAGCAAACACCCAGAAAATGGGGTGCAGAATCTGTAGAGGCAGAGTTTATATACGGAAAGTAAGGTTAAGTAATTGAATGAATAGGGGAAGGACCATGGTTCAGTATAGAGTAGGTAGAAAGAGAATGAGTGGATAAAAAGAAAAGAAAAAAATCAATAAATAAAATAATAAAAAGATTTAAAAAAATTTTTTTTAAATGTACCTATTTTTTCAAGATTTTTTGGAAAAGAATAGAGGAGAGAGCAGACAGGCTTGAGTTTAGTGAGTTAAACTAATTAAACAATTAGGAGAAGAAGAGATAAAAGAGGAGAGGAAAAAAAGGCATTAAAAAATTGACTAGCAAAGAAAGAGAAAAGAGAAGGGTGCATGGACTAGGAGCAGGGGAGAGGAAATTAGATACATGAGTAAGCCAACAAAGACTACAATAATAATAACATGTCAATAAAGCAGATAAAGGTCAATTTTTAACAAAGGATAAAAATAAAGGAGAGAGAAAAACTAAAGTGGGGACAGGAGCAGAGAAAACAGGATGAAAAAGGGAGAAGTGAGGAAGAAAAGGGTGGGCAAAAAAATAAAATAATGATCAAAAATTTAAATAGAATAAATAAAAATAATACAAAAAAGATTTTAAAAAAACAACACAAAAAATAAAGAAAAGAAATTGTAATAAAAGATTAAAAAGTGAAGTGTCATTCGCTTTGCTGAGTTTTAATGCCCCATGGGGGCTGGTTTAAGACCCCACTCTTCTGTTCTGTCTGCCACTTCACAATTTCCTGTTGGATAGTCAGCAACGTGTTGAAGTTCCAAGAGATCCACCGGTACCCTGTGTCTGTCTCCACAGCCTTGGTTGCAAGCAGGCAGGACCAATATGCCCGCTTTGCCTATCTGCCAGCTGTCAGTCTTAATCACTCAAGCACCTTATACACTTGCTTTTTAAATGCCTAGTTGTACAAACTTGCATAGTTTCAAAGTGCTTTAATGGCCACTGTAAAATTTATTTCTGTCTCAAGCCCCCAAAAGTAGTAATTCTTTTGGACTTGTCTCCATTGTTTACTGTTTTTCTATCTCCTCATTGCCAGCTATTGTCAGGATACCTCAATACGGCATCTCTTGAACCATCCTAGTTTTCTGATTCTGATCCACTGAGGCTGGAATACCTGAAGGCCAACATTGTTAAGAACCATATCAAAAATAAAAATAAATAATTCCCTTAAAGAGCTTTGTGAAGTCTGTGAGCTTCAATGTATGGAATTTTAACATCTTTATTATTATTATTATTTCATGATTATTTGATGCATTTCAACCAGCTGAAATTTCTATAAGTGAGGTATAAAGTTAGCTTACACTTTCTGGTTTTGAAATTTTTAAGTTAATGTTTCAGAGTTAACCTTTACACTTATCTGGTTTGGGTCTATTTTAGTAATATATACTGAAACTATTATATTGTTTACTGTTACCTTAGGAATCACTAAATTGTGATAAGTACTATTTTCTAGAAAACAACCTAATAAATATATTTACATTTTAGGAGGAAAGCATTTGTTTGTCTCAGATGAAGTCCAGAACAATGGCCTCATTGATGCTTTCGGGACCCTTGCATCAGGAAATGCTGATATTTCCCAGAAGTCTATTGAGGTCTGAGTTCCAATTCCAGGTTTTTGTGTTTGTATTTAGCCATACCAAGTAAAATACTTTGGTTATTATAATTTTGAGTTCTATATTTTCTCAAAGTATGTTATTAATTAAAATCAAAAGTAAGTATTTAATAGAAATTCATGGCCATTCTTTAGATATGGCCAAATTAAGTAGTGAAATAGATTTTTTTTCTTTTTCTTCTTACATAGAGTTTGGTTAAGGAATAACATCAAAATGTTAAATTTTTCCCTAGTCAGTTTGGTTCAGTGGAAAGAGCAGCAGCGTGCGGACTGAGGGTCCCGAGTTCAATTCCAGTCATGGGCACATGCCTGGGTTGCAGGCTCAGTCCCCAGTAGGGGGCCTACAGGAGGCAGCGGATCAATGATTCTCTCATCATTGATGTTTCTATCTATCTCTTCCTCTCCCTTCCTCTAAAATCAATAAAAATATATTTTTTAAATGTTAAATTTTTCATAAAATATAGACTTTGCCCACTAATACAGCATCCATTTTTCTATGAATACATAAAAATATATCATACTTTCAAGACTTCTCTCACCCTTCACTGCTGTGAAATAAATTTAGGTTAGATGAATGAACTCAAGAACCTGGATTAGAAATGGAAGAAAAGTATCTTAGAAATTTATCCAAAGAAAGAGAATGAATAATCATTACAGATCTAAAAATTAGGGTTTCCTTTTTGTCTTCAATTACTCTTTTCACTGGCTTTCTATTTTATTCATCTCTCTTCTGAACCCAACTCATTTTTCACCTGTGCTTTAATAACACCCTCATTTTCTGTTACTTAGATTCAAAAACTTTGACTAAACTTTGATTTTTCATTCATGTCCAATGTAAAATGTCAATGCAGACTTTCAATTTCATTGAAAGTATTTTTTACAAAATTCTGTTTTTATCCCTATCCATTCCCACAAAATCTACATCTTCCAGTTCATTGGGTCTATGCCTACAATAAAACTTGACATGATCACCTAAACAAAACTATTTTTCTCTGGTCTCTAACAGTGAAGAGCACATAAATTATAGGATGCCGGATTAGGATTGTATGTGCAGGTTGATGTTGAGATCTGGTTTGTAGCTTCACCTTGCAAACAGATCAAAAATTCATCTGGGATCTAGCTTGGCAATGTATAGAGAATAAATTGAAGGAGAATAAAACTAATTTCTGAGGGTTTCAACCTGATTGACTTAGAAAATGATGATACTACTATCTAAAGTTCACAAGTAAAGAGGGAGAACTGATCTTGAAGATATTGTTTTGTGTTCTGTTTAAACCTTAGTGATTTTTAGTGGATGGTGGGACATTAAAATGGCATATCCTAAAGAAGTTTAAATATAAGAGTGGGATGTGAAAAATCGGCCAGAAAAGAAGGTCATTTGCATATAGGAAGTGGTCAGAGTTTTAAACGTGAACTTCTTAAACTGTATGGAAGGGGCAGAAAGGTTTTGTTTCCCTCACTTAAAATGGCAGCTGGAATACAGAGGAAAGGTTGCCTTCCACTCTTTACTCAGTTATTGTCCCCTAGTACTGCTATGTAGTCAAAGCTTTTTAACTTTCTTACACCTTCTTGATAGGGAGTCTAAAAAAATCACTCACATTCAGATTAACTTGATATTACTTGGTCCACTTTACAGAGGACTGAGATTTTTGACATTGCGATGATGTTTCAATGGTAGAATTCACTCTCTTATCTCAGTACTGATATGGAGATATTTTTGGTTAAGGACTAGGTTAGAATAGAAGTTGAATTTCCCATCATTTCCTGGAATGACACATCTGTAAAAAGCACTTTCTTGGTCAGTAGATAAAATTCGCTGTACTTGACTAAAGCCATCCTCAAAATCTTGAAAAACTTTCTTTGAGGCTCCTCTCAAAGAAAGATCCTAACATGCACTTCTTAATATTCAAACCTTCATAAATATCCTTTTGCCCTATTCACACTCTTGCTGAACATGTTTATTGTTCAGGGCTACTAACTCTAGGATGTGTGAAAAAGTTCATGAAGTTTTCACATCAGGAAAATATCCATGAGTGCTTGTCTCATTACTTCCTGGTCCTCACCTAACTATGTCTCTACTCAAATACTAGTACTGTAGCCACCATCATGAAGATGGGTAAACTGAGGGTTTCTCTCTCTCTCTCTCTCTCTCTCTCTCTCTCTCTCTCTCTCTCTCTCTCTCTCACACACACACACACACACACACACACACACTACAGCTAATTCTTTAACATTGTAGTATCCTTTAATGCTAAAATCTCAGGTGGGTGTATACAAAAACAACTGGGGAAAAAATAATACAGCCATGTTTCCAACTGTAAAACCCATTCTCCTGCTCTAGTGGTTTTAACTCAGACCCTATATGTCCATACTTTCTGACTAATGACTGTCACATCCCAATCAGCTTTCAGAGAGATCACAGGGCTACGGAGGTATGCCCTACATAAGCTTGTTCTCAGGCCAGAAATTAAGAACTATGTGTTTTAAAAAAAGAAAAAAGAATAAAATTACTCTTTTCTCCAGTCACTAATTTTATAATATATATTTATACAGATTGAAAGTAAGGGATTAACACTCAATAATAATCACTGGATGAATGGAACTGTAATAATTGATAGCACTGTGGGGAAGGACACATTCTTTCTCATCACATGGGTAACACAGCAGCCCATTATTTCTCTCTTGGATCCTAATGGAACACCAATGAACATTTCCACAGTGGATGCTGCTTCCAAAATGGCCTATTTCAGTATTCCAGGAACTGCAAAGGTAAGCAATCAGCTTTTTTATTTCCACATAAATCTGTTTCCTAGCTAAAAATACTTTGTTTAATATTCATAAATATGAGTACCAATACTTGTATCATCTTCAAAAAAATACAATGTACTTTCTATGCCTGTATGGTCCTGAAAATTATGGTGGCAGGAAAAGGAAAGAAGAATGTATGCATTAGGAGGAAAGAAGAGAAGGGAAAATTAGATAGGCTAAGAATAACTTTAAGGAGGCAATGTAGGAAATCTGTACAGCTTATTAGTATTTCCAGATCATAGAATAAAGAATTAAAAATCTCTGAACTCCATAAGGCCAAGACCAAGGCAAACTTTCCAAAACTTATTTTTCCCAGCTGAGATTTCACAAAGTTTGGACACCATGCATGACAATAGCCAGGATGCCCTATCCAAATTGCCTTGATTTTCATCCATTTTCCTTAAAAAAAATCTCAAAAATTTCAAAACCCTGTTTATTCTACAACATATTTCTAAGATTTATTTTAGAGTTAGATAATGGAAACACAGAAAATAGCTTGATCTGATATTCTACTTCCATTGAATTTTTAGGTGGGTGTTTGGACTTACAGTCTTCAAGCCAAAGCAAACTCAGAAACATTAACTATAACAGTTAATTCTCGAGCAGCAAATTCTTCTGTGGCCCCAATCACAGTGAATGCTAAAATGAATAAAGACACAAACAGCTTCCCCAGCCCAATGATTGTTTACGCAGAAATTCTACAAGGGCATATACCCATTCTTGGAGCCAATGTGACTGCATTCATTGAATCAAGTAGTGGAAAAACAGAAGTTTTGGAACTTTTTGATAATGGTGCAGGTAATTTACAGTGTTTTCCTTTTTTAAAGAATAAGGCTATATTTTCATAACTCAGGATATGTTATGGGTCCCGTGACAGTATGGGGGAGTGAGAAACACCAAGAAAATTGATGCAGATTGTGAACAACAGGGACAGCAAGTAATTCTATTCAGGTAAAACCTGCAAAGTGATTAGCAAGTGTCTTGCACATAGTAATACTCAATAAGTGTTATTTACTGTCATTATTGTTCGTCATCTAGACAACCGATGTCTATCACCAAATAGAAAGGTCTCATTCAACAAACTGAGAACAGCATCAAGAATTCTGAACAAGTATTTCTTGGGGGCACATCATCAAGAAAGTCTGGCCAGAGAGAGTGAAACACAGCAGCCATGAGGGGTTAAGGGATAGAACCTGGCCCCCAGCAGGGAAGAGGGACAGGCAAGAGTAATTAATTCCCAAACTTCAAATACAGTCCTGGGAACTGAGGCTCAACGGCAAGCAGAACTGCCACAAAACAGGAGGGGACATTACAACAGCATCAGATACCAGGTTTGACTAGCATGAAACAAGACACAGTGTGGGCCATGCTCTCTCCCTGGTGTGCATGGGTGAGCAGTGCTTAAAGATCTTTTTCACGGTCTGGGTTATTCTGGGAACTGAACCTTCTTTTGAGAATTCAGTGAGCAAGGGGGAAAAAAAGCACCAATTTGATAGTCATCTGGATTACCATGGATTTCTATCTGTATCTTATGCAATGTAATTAATTCAGACCATTTATAATCCTATCATCAAGAGCTGGCCCGTGAAAAATAGGGAGCTCATTCTAAGGGATATGCTTACAAAGGATATATGCTTGACTTGGAAAATGCATAAATTTCTCTTTTCCTTTACAATAATAATTCATTCCTTAATTTCTATAACAAGGTGCTGACACTTTCAAGGATGATGGGGTCTACTCCAGATATTTTACAGCTTATTCAGAAAACGGCAGATATAGTTTAAAAGTACGAGCTCATGCAGGAACAAACACTGCCGCACGAAATTTAAGGCATCCACCAAACAGAGCTGCATACATACCAGGCTGGGTAGTGGATGGTGAGTAACTCATGATATCTGAAACACAGTGCTGGCCGGAATACTTGTGAGATGATATGGTTAAGGCTTCAAACATTTTACAACTCAAAGTATAGTTTTTCACATTTCTGGAATGAAATTCTTAGTCATACTGGGATTTGCCTTTAAATTAACCTATGCTTTGGTACAGTGTCTGGCATTCAATAAATGTCAGCCATTAAATTAATTTGGAGCACCTTACCTACAGCAACAATAATATGCCAGATGTTCAACTAAGGGTGAAGGAAACTGGCTAATATATTATGTACCTAAGCATAAGCCAGGGAGTAAACATTTATTTTGAATATTTTTATTAAGTCAAAAGAAAAATGTATTGAGAAAGGTGATGATAAGGATTGAGAATTTATTCCTTATTTATTCTCCTTTGTTTTGTCTCTTATCTTGTGGCTTTTCATGGGCTTTCTGTTGACAATTGGAATATAACCTGAAGTATTACCCCTCGGCACTTGCAACAGGGAGGAAGGGAAGAACATGGTACAGTGGTTAGAGGGAAACCAGAACCAATTTCCCCAGGTTTATTCCCTGCTTAAAGATAAATTGAGAAACAAAGAATTCCCATTAAAAGCACAGGTTGAATTTTATAATATTATTTCCATTCAGGGCAGCCTTAATTCCTTAGCAATTCATTACCCAATTATATCCTACAATTCATTATCCTACAATATCCTGGTCAGGATACTAAAGAAAACAAGTTCTCCCACCAATTGGATGCTTATTACTTTGTCACTAAACTTAGTAAAATATACATATAATGGGGCAAAAGTAGGTTTACAGTTGTTCATGTGGAAAATAAAACAATAATAAATAATATAAGAATAAACTCTGTTTCGCTTAGTAATATATATATATATATATATATATATATATATGGTGGGGCAAAAGTAGATTTACAGTTGTTCATGTGGAAAATAAGACAATAATAAATAATATAAGAACTCTGTTTCGTATACTGTAAAATTACTGCAAAATTACTTTTGCCCAACCCTTTTATATATATACTAGAGGCCCTTTGCAAGAACATTCCTACAAGAATAGGGCTTCCTGCAGCTGGAGCAAAGCAGAGAAGGGAGCAAAACCCGCTGAGGCCAGCTTTGCTCCCACCCCCAGCCACTGCGGCTGAGTTTGCCCAATCGGCCCGAGCCACTGTGGCTAGGTTTGCCCAACCTGCCCCCAGCCACTGTGGCTGTGTGGGTTTGCCCTACCCGCCCACAACTGCTGCAGCTGGGTGGGTTTGCCCAACCCGCCCCCAGCCGCTGTTGCTTGGTTTTCCCAACCTGCTCCAGCCGTTCCCCCTGGGTTTCCCCTCCCATTCCCAGCTGCTGTGGCTGGGTTTCCCCTCCCATCTCCCAGCTCCTGCCTCCGCAGCCTTGGTCCTTTACTGTGTCCACGTGGACTCTACTTTACTCCCTTCGGTAGCACTGGCTTCCATGTTGTCTTCAGTCTTCGCTCAGAGCCGGTATATGCAAATTAACCACCATCTTTTAGCTTCTATAATTGAAATATTGTATCTTTTGGAGCTGTTGCTTCAGGAGCTCAGAGCCGGCGCCAGGCTTCCTAGATCGCCAGGGCAACGAAGCCTCCTGTTCGCTTCAGCTGCCTGGCTGCCGGCCGCCATCTTGGTTGGCAATTAATTTGCATATCGCCCTGATTAGCCAATGGGAAGCATGTTGGAGGTATGGTTAATTACCATGTTTGTCTATTATTAGATAGGACTAGAGGCCTGGTGCATGGATTCATGCACTGGTGGGTCCCTCGGCCTGGCCTGCACCCTCTGGCAATCTGGGAGCCCTCAGGGGATGTCAGAGAGCCAGTTTCAGCCCAATCCCTGCAGGCGAGGCCGAGGGACACCACCAGTGCACAAATCTCTGCACCAGGCCTCTAGTATGCATAAAAGATCTTTGGTTAATCTCTTCCTGCCCTCTCCCCTCCCCCCTTCCCTCTGCGATTCATCAGTCTGTTCCATGTTTCCATGCCTGTGCATTGAGTGTCTGTCCCCTGGTGATTAGTGGGCGTCATAGCTACTGGTCGAATGGTCGCTTAGGCTTTTATATATATAGATAAGTGAGAAAATAAGTAGGATGGGGATTCAATTGAAAGTACTAGTAGTGCTGTGCTCATTATAAACAAGGAAATTTTTAATGCAGAGAAAATTGAAGGGAATCCACCAAGACCTGAAATTAATAAGGATACTCAGACAAATTTGGAGAGTTTTACCCGAACAGCAATTGGAAGTGCATTTGTGGTTTCAAATATTTCAACATTTCCCTTGCCTGACCTGTACCCACCAAGTCAAATCACAGACCTTGAGGCCACACCTGATGGGGATATGATCAATCTAACATGGACAGCACCAGGAGACAATTTTGATGTTGGGAAAGGTAAGGATGAAGTGTCATGCAGTATTGATTAGGTGAAATATGCTCATGCAAAAAACAAAAGTATAAGGGTAGATGGGAGAACAATTTTTAATTAATAACTCAGTAAAGTATTAATTTTATAATCTGACTAGAGGCCCAGTGCATGAAATTCATGCATGGGTGTCCCTCAGCCCGGCCTGCACCCTCTCCAATCTGGGACCCCTTGGGAGATGTCCAACTGCCGGTTTAGGCCCAATCCCACAGGCAGTTGGACATGCCTCTCACAATCCAGGACTGCTGGCTCCTAACCACCTCTGCCTGCCAGCCTGATTGCCCCTTAACTGCTCCCATGCTGGCCTGATCGCCCCCAACTGCCCTCCCTTGTTGGCCTGATCATCCCCAACTGCCATCCCCTGCCGGAATGATTACCCCCTAACTGCTTGCTCCCCTGCCGGCCTGATCGACCCTAAACACCTCTGCCTAAGCCCCTGCCACCATGGCTTTATCCGGAAGAAAGTCGGATGTCCGGAAGATGTCCAGTTGACCCGGTCTAATTAGCATACTACCTTTTTATTAGTATAGATATTCTAAATCAATCAAATATAACACATTTTAACTGGTCCCATTTTCAAACAAAAAAAGGTAGTAATGGCAGTTTAAAAATAAGAATTCAGCTTATATTGAAAAATTATTAAAGCTTTGGATATGAGTATAAACTTGGAATAACTAAACAATATTTTGAGGAGAATGAATAAAAAGGAATTTAACATGGTATGATCTAGTTTCTAAACTACATGTACTTTTTTTTTTTTTAGTTAAACAGTATATCATAAGAATAAGTGGAAGTATCCTGGATCTAAGAGACAAGTTTGATGATGCTCTACAAGTAAACACAACTGATCTGCTACCAAATGAGGCCAACTCCAAGGAAACCTTTACATTTAAACCAGGAAATATCTCAGAAAAAAATGCAACCCACATATTCATTGCCATTCAAAGTGTGGATAATAGCAGTTTGACATCAAAAGTATCCAACATTGCACAAGTAGCTTTGTTTATTCCTCAAGGAGATACTGATGAAATACATCCAAATCCTAATCCTGGAATTAGCATTTCTTCTTTGGTGCTGTTAGTGGTTGGATGCGTGGTCCTTGTTACTATTATTTTAAGTGTCACTATTTATATCTTAAAAAAGAAAAAAAATCCAAACAGACCTAGTACAGCGTTTTAAACCGACCTAGAACAGCGTTTTAAAAACACATCAACAACAAAAGTGAAGGATATTCCTGAATTTTTAAATTCATCTTGTGTGATCATGAACTCCTAAAAATAACTTCAGAAGTTCTAGAAGGGATACTTAACTATAAACACTCAGGAGTATTTGAAAAATTGTAAGCCAATGCTAAAGTTAATAACTTTGTTTACTCATTATTTTGTTTATCAGAAAAAGTGATGAATAATAACATTTTTTACATTCATGCCAGGTTGTTTGTTATTTGATACAACAGCTGTCTAGAATAATACCTCAAATTTCATGAAAAAGTTAAAATTGTCACCCTGACCAGTTTGGCACAGTGGATAGAGCCTCAGCCTGCGGACTGAGAGGTCCCGGGTTCAATTCCAGTCAAGGGCATGTACCTTGGTTTCAGGCACATCCCAGTGGGGAGTGTGCAGGAGGCAGCTGATCGATGTTTCTCTCTCATCGATATTTCAAACTCTTTATCCCTCTCCCTTCCTCTCTGTAAAAAATCAATAAAATATATTTTGTAAAAGTTAAAATTGTCTATGTGAATTGTCAAATATAAGTGTAAGAAAGCAAATAAACTATATTTGAGTAAAAATGAATTTAGTCTTGGAAGTTTTAAGTGTAAATTGATGTTATTGTATTTGCCCAAAGTTTCCAATTATATTCTACTATATATAATATAAGTAAGGTCGTGTTTACTGCCATTCACTGACATGAAGGATACTAGCAAAAAAATCAGTTACCACATGTCAAACCATAGTCTCCCTTATTTTAGTTCAATATAATCATACATACTTCAAATAAAGAAAACTAAATTTTAAAAAATATCTAATTATCACTGCATCATAGCCTAAGATTCACAACCATAGTAATGAATAAGATCAACTAAAGAGAGAAAGTAGGTTGGGATGAGCAGGTTCACATGGTAGGCCATGGCCAACCCTGCCAGAGATCCTAAAGATGCTAACAAAATGAAACATAGAGCATATAACCATGGGCCTATCATGGTACTGAAAGAATTTTCATCCAGGGAGTAGGTGGACTTATGAGTCCAAGTTTACAAGCATATGGTTACCTTGTTCCTCCAAATGATGGTTTTTTCACTTTGCAAAGAGTTTTGCCACCAGAACAGGCACGAAGATCAGCATCATCACTTGTATCCTGGACTACTGTAGCCTTGGCAGGAATTATTTATAGGTTTGGAAGTAAAGCAAAATGAAAGCCATGTAAACTGAGACCTGGGGTCACTTTTAACAATCTTTAAACATAGAACAAACTTTTTGACCTGACATAATTAATTTGGTATAATTAGCAGGGCTGACAAAAAGGGCCTTGTGGTTTAAATTGAAGGTAGTAAAGCAAAGGAAGAGGAAATAAGTGGGAGACCTCTAATTACTGGGCAGTTTGAATTACTCTCAAAGCAATCTTTGGAAAAGAAGCTGTGCAGTAGGGCACTGGGACACAGTGCTGATGAAGCAGAAGGTCTATTAGCACTTAAGTTCCTTTAGTGGGCTGGCACCTACTCAGCCAGTGCTAATGGTTATGGATGCACAGGTGAACCTGAAGAAAATGTAGAAAACGAGTAAGCGTAGGACACCTGGACCTTTACCGAGAGGGGACAAAAAGCCTGAAATTTTGTGTTGGAAACAGAAATAATACACAACAGCTAGACTTTCCTTGTGTCCTTCCCACCCACCTATCCCACAGCTCTAGCAAAGCCTTCCAGCCTGGTTATTATTGCCCTCCCATATGATCTGGTGCAATAACTATGCTCTGATGACTCTCAGTAGTGGGCTCTCCCCTTCCAGGTCAGGCGTTGGTTTAGATCTATTTCCAGGACTGCATCCAGTAGCTAATTGTGAATTAGTAAGATTCAGAAAAATAACAATGACTATCATCGTTGTAGCCCCTGTTCAACTAAGACTCCACGTTCAAAAACCAGTAAGACTTTTAAGACAGCAACAGCAAAGTATTAAACCCTGCACAGGGACCTTCTAAGCACAGGATTCTGCACAAATGCATGGATCATGCCCACTAAGCCCCCCTCTCTCACTATAGCACAGGATCTCTCATTGCTAGGATGTGAGGTACATTTCAATTCCAGGAAAACCCCTTGCCACCACCCTACACTTCTAATTTCTACAGTCACATGGATGATACCTGTTCATCCTTCAGTTCTTAGAAGAGGTGTCACTCTTCTGGGAAGCTTACTTAACTCCTCCAGTCCCCCTCTGACCAGGTTAAATTTCTTTCACAATGCTGCCGGTGGAAATGGGATCCTTTTATGGGGTTGCTAAAAACGCATTTCAGGAGACTCACTCATGGGAGGTTGAGGTTTCACGCTAAGATTCATTGTAGAAGCTAAACCAAAGGACTACCCCTGGGTTCCCAGTGTCTCATCTCTGTCCCACCACGGAAAAAGTTCATCCTTGTCTTCATCAGGCCCAGAAATAGAGCCCGTGTCCAGACATTTTACGCCCAAAATAAATCCAAGCTTACATAGTCAATTAACATTTGACAAAGGAAACAAGAACAAACAATGGAATAAAGACAGTCTAGTCAATAAACAGTATTGGGAAAACTTGACAAATACATGTAAAAAAAACTATACTACCTTCTTACCTTCTCATACAAGAATAAACTGAAAATGGATTAAAGACTTAACTGCATAATTAATGGAGATATAACTGGAAAAGGCAGACCTGCTCACGAAGGTTGATGGAAAAGAGCATTGAATACACCACTTTATTGTATACAGTGTTTTGTGTGCTTATATCAGGCAGAAGTAACCCAATCTAAGGGTCATAGAAAGTCTCTCTGAGAATGTAAAATTTTATCTAAAACTTAAGGGATGAGTAGAAAATCACCAAGAGGTTAGAAAGTAGTCTCCCAAGCAAAGGGAATAGTATGTGCAAAATATTTGGGAGAAAAGCTTCAGGCCATTGAGAAACAAAAAGACTAGTCTGATCAGAGTGGAAGACGAGGCTAAAGAATTAGGGTGTGGGTTTTAGTGGGGTGGGGACCTTGCAAGCCTCACTAGGATTCTGAACTTTATCACAAAGTGGTACAATCATAACTTGTTTTCAAAAGCTCACTAGGTGGTTTAACATATCATTAAAAGCGTCTGTGGGGACACAAAAATGGGAAAGATCAACTGATTTGGTAGCCTTCCCAGAGAAGAAACATTTGAGTTGAGCATTGAAACATTCGAGTTGAGCTTTGAAACATTCATGAGATTCTACCAGGCAGCAAAAGAGAAAGGGCTTTGCAAAAAGAGGGAACAATGACAAAGGCACCAGCATATAAAAAGAGCTGGGCATGCTGGGGAACCGGAAGCAACTATACAGTACTATGGTAGAAAGTGGAGAGAGGACAGTGGAAAATAAACCTAACAGGCACATCCATAACATTTTTATGTATAAATGGTACAATATGGAACAAATACCATATGTTTAAATATTTAAAAGTTAAAATCATGCTAACAAATTATATGAAATTTTTTCTCCCTACATACTGTCATATTCAAAAGATGGTGAATGAGAGTCTGTATAGTGTAGGTAAATACAGTAAATTTACTTTCATATAGGCCTTTATTTACACTTAACAGTCTAAATATTATTATATCTTAATGCGAGATTTGCCAAGTCATACAGTTCTAAAGCAAAAGTTCATCAACTTTATGACTAAGAAAATTACATAAATCTCGTCAGATCACAATGATTAAGAGTCACCTACCAGGTTCTACAGCTAGTTGTTTTTTTGTTGGTGGTGGTTTGTTTTTCAAGTAATTCCAGTAATCACTGCATATCTGACATGAATAATTGGATACAGATATGAAATACTGAAAAGTTTGTGAAATTGTTTATTAAATGTAAAAATTAAAACTGCTCTTGAGTGAGGTTAGCCACACTAGAAATTTATAGAGTCTTGCAAGATATCTAAACAAATTATATACCATGAAAATCCAATTATTTCATTTTTTATAACAAAGTCTAACAATATCATGGTTTCTTTCATCACTTCTGTTGATTCTTCCTCAAATTCTCTCATATCTACCTTTTGTTTTCTTTTTTTATTACTCTAGTTCATTTACACCTCACTGATTACAATAGACTCATGTCTGATGTTTCTGTTGCCTAATACTCCACGTCTATATTGAAGCTCATATATCTTTCCTAAAACATAATTTTTATCATGTCACATCTCTGCTGAAAATCAGCAAGCTTCCCCTTTCCATATGATAAAATTCAAACTCCTCACTAAATGTCCATCTTATCCACCTCCTTCCCCTCCTTATACTATTTTCATAGCACAAAATTAGGTATCCGTCTTTCAAGCCTGAATTTCAGTCATATCTTCTTACCTTATCCCTGAGTCTAAATTCATCTCTCTCCTTTCTTTGAATATTATCTGAATCACACATTTTAGCATTTAAATATACAACATATGGGGGTAATATGTACATACAGTATATTAGAATTTAGAAAGTTGTATGTACAAAAAGTATAAAAGAACTAAATTGCAGAGAGAAACACTTCCTGTTTCAGGCAGAGGGACTGTGCTGAGGTAAGGCAAAGCTACCAGAGCTTTTGTTTATTTTTTTAATATATTTTATTGATTTTTTTACAGAGAGTAAGAGAGAGGGATAGAGAGTTAGAAACATGGGATGAGAGAGAAACATCAATCAGCTGCCTCCTGCACACCTCCTACTGGAGATGTGCCAGCAACCAAGGTACATGCCCTTGACTGGAATCGAACCTGGGACCCTTCAGTCCGCAGGCCTACACTCTATCCACTGAGCCAAACCGGTTAGGGCAACCACCAAAGCTTTTAACAGCCAGGCGGGGTGACATGATCATTGAGAACATGTAGGAGCACAAATACAGAGGTCATTCTCCAGAAAAATATCTTTCAAGCAGCAGGGAAAGCATAAAAAAATCACATTTAATACAGCTCATTTAAAGAAAGTTGGTTAGAGATTAAGTTTCTGATATTTTATGACAATTTTTACTCCTGATGTCCACTTCAATTTTAGATACAATTTAAGAATGATTTATTGAGCCATAGCTGGTTTGGCTCAATGGATAGAGCGTTGGCCTATGGACTGAGGGGTCCCAGGTTTGATTCCGGTCAAGGGCACATGCCTGGTTTTGCAGCTCAATCCCCACTAGGGGGCATGCAGGAGACAGCCAATCAAGGATTCTCTCTCATCATTGATGTTTCTATCTCTCCCTCTCCCTTCCTCTTTGAAATCAATAAATATATTTTTTTAAAAAAATAAAATAAATATGTTTTAAAAAAGAATGATTTAGTGAAAGGTTTTCTGTCCTCAAAATTATCCAAAAATAAATAGCTATTAAACTCTGAAAGACCTGCATTGTACTTAACTCTAAGTTTTCATGACTAAATAGCCAAAAGAAAATGTGATTATTCAACCTAAAATTGAAACAATATTTTAAGAAATTATATTGATTCATAAAAACTGATTATGGAATCCCACATTCTCTTGGAGCTTCTGCCAACAACTACTCTAAATTAGAAACAAAATAAACTACTTACACAATAATTTTCAAAGGTGACACTGATTCACTTTCTTTAAGAAGCAGTATGGCCTGGCCAGGTGGCTTGATTGGTTGGAGTATCATTCTGCACACCAAAAGGTTGCAGGTTTGATTCCCAGTCAGGGCACATGCCTAAGTTACATGTGTGATCCCCAGTTAGGTCATATGCGAGAGGCAATCAATTAATATTTCATCTCACATAGATGTTTCTCAATGTCTATGTTTCTCTCTTTCTCTCTCCCATCTTCTCTCTAAAATCAATTTTAAAAAAATTATATCCTTGGGTGAGGATTTTTTTTTTTTAAAAAAAGGTAGTATATGTCACATATACTTAAATACATAGATTCTGAAACTGGATGGCATGAGTTTAAATCCTAAATTGCCCCTTCCTGAAAGTGTGATTGAGGACAAATTAATTATCTTCTTTTCCTCAGCTTCCCGAAGAATGGTCTTTTTCTAAAACCTTTGCTGATTCCCTCCATCATATAGAATCTATTCCTCAACTTTTGGCTCCTTAGCACTGTATTTGTAACTCTCTTATAGAACTTTTCTTACTTTACCTTGTATTTCACTCTTTTTTAGTCCAATGTAATTCATGCAATGAATCTGCAGGTTCTTGGGAGGCAGTGTTTGTGTTTTACTCATTTCTATTCTTCAAAGAGCAAAGCACTGGACCTGGCACATAAATAGAAGCACTTGTATATTTTTTCATATGAATTAAAAGGGATAAGGAAAAACAAGGATAAACATCACCTGAGGGCCCACTATGTACCAGGCACTATGTAAGTGCTTCCACACACGTTATTTCATTTAATCTCCACAACATTCCACCAAGATAGGTATTACTGTCTATATTTTACAGTTGAGGGAATTCAGGTTGAAAGAATTTAAACTCGGAAAAAATAATCTCTTCCTCCAAGATGTTTATAATCTAGTAGGAAGTTGTAGTGTGTGTATTAGTGATAATAAATGTACTACAAGTAGTATGTGACAAGTGGTTCAAATGAGTTCAAAAGAAGGAAAGATTAATTCTAACATGGAGATTTGAGAAGATTATTATGAGTGAGCCACACCTCAACTGGACTGGCAAGAGGAGGACCCTGTCAAAGAAATTATAGTTTCACTTCCTTCTCTAGTCTTTTTCAGGCAGGCTCAGGCTCCTCATTCCCCAGTTAAATGCTGAAAGACTGTATTTAAAGTTTTACAAAAGAAACCATTGAAAATGTAGGATATAACAGGAAAACTTTTACAATAAATTTTGTACTCATAATACATAATGTTTAATGATGATTGATAACATTTAGTGAGTGCTTATTAAGTGCCAGGAGTCTTGTAAGAAGTGCTTTCCATAGATTATTTCATTTAAACATCCATAATTTTTCCAATATCACAAAGGAAAAACTAGACCTAAAAAGATCCGCAAACTCTTAGTAAGAATCACATAACTCTTAAATGATCAAAGCAAGGGTCAGGTTTCCATTCATCTGACTCCAAAGCCAGTTACAATTCTATTTCAATCTAAGAACAATCAAAAAAATTTTTTAATTGTAGCATATTTTCCCAAGTTATGCAAGGACTTAAAACTTCCAATGCTATTTGAAAAATGACATACACAGTAGTCATCACAGACGGTAACAAAAACAAAAACAAAAACATTTTCCCTTGCCAAAACCGGTTTGGCTCAGTGGATAGAGTGTCGGCCTGTGGACTGAGAGGTCCCGGGTTCGATTCCGGTCAAGGGCATGTGCCTGGGTTGCGGGCACATCCCCAGTGGGAGGTGTGCAGGAGGCAGCTGATCGATGTTTCTCTCTCATCGATGTTTCTAACTCTCTATCTCTCTCCCTTCCTCTCTGTAAAAAATCAATAAAATATATTTTAAAAAAAAAAAAAAAAAAAAAAAAAAAAAAAAAAAAAACCATTTTCCCTTGCATCATAGCTGTCCCTGAACACTGTGTTTTTATTACTTCCATCTGGAAGAATTTAAACCATACAATTTACTGCCACACTGACTCCATTTCTTTTATTCATTTTCTTTTTTTTTTTAAATGGACCTTTTTCATCTGATCTTTCCTGGTGCTTTCATTTTAATTCTTCTTTCTTCCATAGAGTGCTTTCTGTAAACAGATCGAGGAGGAAGAGGAGGAGGATTGGCCACTGCAATGAGGATGATGATTACATAAAAAATCTAAAAGAACTGCTCAATTCAATGAGTATTTAACACCTTAGTAATCTTAGTATGACTAATGTGTTCAACATAATCCCCATTGAGTAAGATAAGGAAGTTCATCAAAGTATTTTAGTAGTTTATTGTATTATATCTATGCAAATATTTTGATCTAGATTTAAATTCCCAAGTTAAGCAGATATATAAATACTCTCCTTACATTTCAAAAAGGTCTATCGTAACATGAGCAAAAATGGTGCTCAATCTAACCGTTATTCTGTTCCTAGTTTTACATTTCTTGCCTGGAGTGAAAAGTTCAATGGTAAGTTTGAATAATAATGGATATGATGGCATCGTCATTGCAATTAACCCCAGTGTACCAGAAGATGAAAAACTCATTCAAAACATAAAGGTAAGAAAATAAATTTTATTATCCACTTATTTTTATTTCAATAAATATTTTCAACTCATGTTGGTTGTCTAGTCACATACACGCACTCACACAGAGTTATAACTTTCCAAAATTGCTTTGACAGTAAATATCAATTATAGAATATGTCAAAATTAATATATGCTTAATTTAAATATGATTTGTCATATATTAACAATATTAGTCATTACCTAATAAATTATTTTAAAGGCTGAAGTACTAATAGTTTTTTCAACTCGTTTGACTAAAAGAAAGACCCTAGAGCTAGTGAAAAATTCTTTTCAAATTTCATCTTTCTTAAGCTACTTTTATAATATTTCAATGACTAACTCTTAAGCCTTAGGGGTAAGTATCTTATACATTTTTCAATTGTTTATACTTTTTCAACTATGAAATACTCAAAACTCTTTTGTATTTGATTTTAAAGAAAATATTACTTCTTTTTTAATTTTATTTACTTCCTCATTTTGTTAGCATAGTTTTTTTAAATTTTATATATAGCATTTTAATATATACAATCTTCTTTGGTCCTTCCAATATCCCTATGAGATGGTCAAGAACAGAGATCCATATACACTTCAATATGGATCTGTATTAAAGTAAAAAATAGAGTTGGTTTTTAAGTGTATGAAAATGAGTTCGCAAACTAGAGAGATATGGTAAAAATTCACCCTATTTTTCAATTAGTCTTTGCCAAAATATGTTGGGAAAGGGAGCTTGGATTTGCTATTTCTTGTATGTATATACACTTTTATGCTCATTTCATTGTGAAATTGTTACCACAAGGTATCTTAAATTTTGTCAGGAAATGGTAACTGAAGCTTCTACTTACCTATTTCATGCAACCAAACGAAGAATTTATTTCAGGAATGTAAGCATTTTAATTCCAGTGACCTGGAAGTCAAAATCAGAGTACTTAATGTCAAAACAAGAATCATATGAACAGGTAAGATATTTTATCTAGCTCCTAAACTGTTTCTTTCTTCTTCCTGTTCTTTTTAAAATTTAATACTAATAATACCTTAGCAATTACTAATCACTACTTTAGTAATTAAATTAATGTTATTACTTCTCTTAATTTGGATGAAGAATTCCTTGCTATTGAGATCTGTTTTGGTTTGTTTGTTCTGCTTTTTAGGCAGATGTTATAGTTGCTAATCCTTACCTAAAATATGGAGATGACCCCTATACACTTCAATATGGACAATGTGGAGAAAAAGGACAATACATACATTTTACTCCTAACTTTTTCTTGACTAATAATTTGCATATCTATGGATCCCCAGGCAAGGATATCCTTTTTATACTTCTACTAGAGGCCCGGTGCACAAAAATTTGTGCACTCGGGGGGGAAAGGGGGTCCCTCAGCCCGGCCTGTGCCCTCTCACAGTCTGGAACCCCTCGGGAGATAACGACCTGCTGGCTTAGGCCTGCTTCCAGGTGGCAGAGGGCAGGCCCAATCCCTAGGTGCAGCCCCTGGTCGGGCTCAGAGCAGGGCTGATTGGGGAGTTGGAGCGCCGCCCCCTGTCATGCACAGAGCAGGGCGGATCGGGAGGTTGTGATGCCACCCTCAGTCACACTCAGGGTAGGGCCGATTGGGGGGTTGGGGCACCGCCCCCTGTCACACTCAAGGCAGGGTCGATGAGGACGTTGCAGCACCACCCCCTGTCATGCACAGAGCAGGGCCAATCAGGGGGTTGGGGCACTGACCCCTGTCACTCACAGAGCAGGGCCAATCAGGGGGTTGGGGCACTGACCCCT
>NW_005871174.1:2845400-2871076 GCF_000147115.1 Myotis lucifugus | reverse complement strand
CACACAGAGCAGGCCGATCAGGGGGTTGGGGTGCCGCACCCTGTCACACACAGAGTTGCAGGCGATCAGGGGGTTAGGGAGCTCCCCCCTATCAGGCACAGAGCAGGGCTAATCAGGGGGTTGGGGCGCCTTCCCCTGTCACGAACAGAGCAGGGTGGATAGGGAGGTTGTGGCCCCGCCCCTATCACACACAGAGCCGCAGGCAATCAGGGGGTTTGGGTGCTGCCCTCTGTCCGCTGATCCCGGTGCTGGGAGGCATATTACCCTTTTACTATATAGGATAGAGGCCTGGTGCACGGGTGGGGGATGGCTGGTTTGCCCTGAAGGGTGTCCTGGATCAGGGTGGGGGTCCCCACTGGGGTGCCTGGCCAGTCTGGGTGAGGGGCTGAGGGCTGTTTTCAGGCTGGCGGGTGACTGAAGCTCCCAACCGCTCCTTTTTTTTCTTTTTTCTTTTTTATTCTGGGCCAGCTTTAGCTCTGAGGCTTGGCTCCAGCTCTTAGGCCTCAGCTGCTGAAAGCAGGTATCTGGTTTGTTTGGGTTCTATAATCGAAACACTGTTTCAACTCCAGCTCTGAGATCCCGGCTGGCTGAAAGCAGGTTTCTGAGGTTTTGTTTAGCTTCTATATTTGTAACAATGTTTCAAACTGCAAGCTCAGAGGCCGGCAGCGGCAGGCAGGGAACGTTGGAGTCCTCTGTCACTGAAGCAAGCAAGCCTCATGTTCGCTTCAAGCTGCCTGGCTGCTGGCCGCCATCTGGGCTGGCAGTTAATTTGCATATCGCCCTGATTAGCCAATGGGAAGGGTAGCGATGTGACACCAATTTGCATGTTTCTCTTTATTAGTGTAGATTGTTATTTCTACTGGAAACAAATATAACATTATGATTAAAGGTATTTTTAAGAGAGAAAAATACGTATTAATAGCTTTGTTTGGAAATACACTAGTTATTTTCAACCTAATAATATTTCTTTTTCAACATGTGTATAATAAAATTAGTCACTTATTGATACTAACCCATTTTAACTTTTTTGGTTTAATGAAAGTCGTCCATTTCTAGAGTTCCTTGATTCATTTGGGTTGGGGATAAAGGGAAGGGAAACTTAAAACATAAGAAGTTGAATTAAAACATTGTAAATATAAATTTGTAAGTGTAAATATTCTCTCATAGGTAGAGTATTTGTCCATGAGTGGGCCCATCTCCGATGGGGAGTATTTGATGAGTACAATGTGGATCAGCCATTCTATATTTCCAGCAAGAACACTATTGAAGCAACAAGGTATTGTTGTAGTGAGCAAATCTGTTTTTAAAATTTCACCTATGACTTTTTATTTTTTTTATTTATTTTTTTTTTAAATATATTTTATTGATTTTTTACAGAGAGGAAGGGAGAGAGATAGAGAGTTAGAAACATCGATGAGAGAGAAACATCGATCAGCTGCCTCCTGCACATCTCCCACTGGGGATGTGCCCTCAACCAAGGTACATGCCCTTGACCGGAATCGAACCCGGGACCCCTCAGTCCGCAGACCGACGCTCTATCCACTGAGCCAAACCGGTTTCGGCTGACTTTTTATTTTTATACTAGGCAAAGAAAGGCTATCTCCAGTGGCTGAATGTTCAATTGCAATATCCAACATACTCCACTATGTATAGGTCCAACTCCTGGGAATTCCACCTTGGAATCAAGATCAGTCAGTATTTGGGAATAATTTTAATATTCATGGGTTTATCCCAAAATATGTTATTGTCAGAGGAGAAAGAAAAATCTGTAGCCTACACCTTAAAATATCTAAGAATTGGAGTTCAAGTTCCTACCCAATCTTTTATTCCATTTGATTCATAACTGTTCAAGATGAATCTGTTCCATTAAAATCAAGTGAACTCCTAGAGTTTCATGTTAAAGATAGGTTATTTTTCATTTAATCTTGAGATTAAAGAGAAAAAGGTACTTCTCAAAAGGATAAGTAAGTAAATTTGTTTTTAAGAAGTGTAATTCTGGGTAGATTTAGACAGGTCCTATTTATAAATAGATGAGATATTTAAATTAAAAATATCAAGCACCTGGAGTATTTAAAGAACATCAAAGAGCAATTAAATCAGTGTAATAGAAAATAAGTCTTTGGGATAAAAAACATATTAGAGGAAAGAACTGTGATTTTTAAAAAAATGTCTCCCCATCTTCTTTGTTTTGTTTGCTTTACCTCTGCTGAGTTGCCTAGAGTCTCATATGGACTGGGCTCTCAATCCAGGACACTCATTCCTCTGACTTCATCCCATACAACTTCTTCCAGCACCATCTGCCTTATCCAAACAACATTGTTCAGTCTTCAAGACTCAGTTTAAATGTGTCATTACTCTCCATTTGGGGTTATATATCCTGGGGAATATTTCCAAAGGAATATGTATGAGCTTCTCTCACACTGGGCAGGAATTTTATTTTCCCCAATTGACTTTAAGATCCTTGAGGGCTGATTTTTTTTTTAATCTCCTGGCTTTGGCCTGGCATAAAGTAAGTAAACGCTAAACAAATAATGTATCAAACAACAAATTTTTAATAAATCAATGAAAAATGAATGAGTTTCTTTATCAGGCATAGAAAGAGACAAGTTATGAAAAAGAAGTAGCTAAAATAACATTTATTGAGCTCCTACTGTGTGCCAGGCACTGTCTGAGGTAGTATAAGTTTAACTTTCAGGCTTACTTTAGAGCTAACCCTCCTGGAAAATATGACTCACCATCTTCTTTAATCCTTGCAATACAAATAAATGTATTAAAGTGGATTAATGATATGAAGTGGGTTTTTTAAAAATATATTTTTATTGATTTCAGAGAAGAAGGGAGAGGGAGAGAGACAGAGAAACACCAATGATGACAAAGAATCATTGATTGGCTGCTTCATGCACACCCCCTACTAGGGATCAAGCCGCAATCCAGGCATGTGCCCCAATAGGGAAACAAACCATGACCTCCTGGTTCATAAGTCGATGCTCAACCACTGAGCCGCGCTGGCCAGGCAATGTTATGAAGTTTAATATTAACACAGAACAGAAGTAAATTCTGCAGAAACAGGAACTCTTTAGAATATTTTATGCATACTACACCCCATTCCCTGCCAGGTAGTTGACAATTATCATGAAGACCAAATGATTGAATGCACAAGCATTTCCATACAAGGCTTATTTTTATTTCTTCCTTCAATCTAGCTCAGCACTTTTCAAATTGTAAACTGAAAAATGCTTAAACCACACTTGACTTTGGATGTATGGTATACATGCATATATATATGTGTGTATATATATGTATATGTATGTATATGCATATATATCAGTATGTGTGTGTGTGTGTGTGTGTATATATATTTGAATGTGTGTACCATCCATACAAATCTAAGAAGGTTTTAATCATAATGTTGATTCTTCCCTCCCAACTAGGAAGCAACTCCTCTGTATCTCTTAACTAATCTAATCTTCACAACATCCCTCTCAGTTAGGAATTATCATCTTTAGCTTAATATAACAAGAAAAATAGATTATTGATCACAGTAGTAAGCAATTAATGTTAATAAATATGAACTGACATCATTATTATTGTTGAAATTGATGGTAAATATGGGTAGGACATTGAGCCTACTTCTGCCAAAATATTTGGTACATGACCTATAGCAATTATTAAGGGAAAAATTTTAGGACATTAGTCTTTATTCATGATTTGTCTGGTCCTCATATGTAAATATAATCTAATTCTTTCATCATAGATGTTCAACTCAGATTACTGGAAAAAATATGGTTTTCAATAAATGCCCAGGAAGCAGCTGTATAATAAAGCAGTGTGAACATGACTCACAGACAGGGCTATATGAAGCAAAATGTACATTCATCCCAGAAAAATCCCAGACTGCAAAAGATTCCATAATGTTTATGCAAAGTCTTGATTCTGTAAGTACATTCTCTTTCAAGTATCACAAAAGAATTCTTTGAGAAAAACTAACTGGGGAAGCTGGATTTTCTACCATGAAATTATGTACACCAATAGAAACGAGGAAAATTACTCAGTTAACAGTCATTTTCTCCAGCCTGTGTCAGGTGTGTCTGGAAAATATTCCACCCTTGTTAACCTATTTCTTTTCTTCAGATGTGGAACTGTACCCTTCTCATTGGTGTCACATACTTTCTTATAACATCCCTTCCTTCACTTGATTCTGTAGGCTTGTGTCTAAAACTACAATCTTACTTTTAATTATCTCTTCTAAGTGTTAGTCATACTACTTTTCCAAAGTAATTTATTCTGTAGTTTAGAAAGACGAACACTCTAGACTTTCCATTATCTTCATATTAAAGCATACCAACCTATTGCAAATGATATTGTGAAAACATATGGCTCTGTCTCTACAGAACAGACTTTGAAAAGTTCACAATTACACACCTGACCAATTGAAAATTAACAACACAGTAATTCCAGTTCCAAAGCGAATGTTGACCTTAAATATCTGGTTTAAATATATAAAGCTCAGTGCAAAAGGAAAGGTGCCTCAGAATCAGATAAATTTGATATAAAAACAGGGTCTGTCATTTTCAAGCTGTATCAAACTGCTAAATCTGAGATTTAGTTATCTCACCTTTTAAATGGCTTCACAGTGTCGTTGTTGTTAGGTTTACAAGAGCTAATATAAGTAAAGTATTATCACAGTGCTTAACACAAAGTGAGTAAAAAATAAATTTTTACTTTTTTAATTTATCAAATATTTGGATAATAGTCAATTGTCTCTTTCCCTGAGTAAATCCAATATAAATTAATGCAAACATTAGTTACCAAATAAAAGTTTCTAAACATGTAAAAAATATTTTAAAATATGAAATAGGTGAAAGTTATCAAAAACAAATCAAAGTAAACTATCCCTATAAAGTAAGATTAACTTATTTAAAAGAAGCAAATTTTCATATACCAAATCCATAGCAACAAATACTTTCATAGGTGAAGATTTTTAAAGATCTCTTCTTTCCAATGAAGTTTAAAATCATTGTGAAGTATAGGGTAATACTGATGGAGGACTTGAGTAAAATATAGACTTGACATTTTCTTCTAAAACCCTTAAGTAAACCCAGTTAGATAGTAAAGTAGAAACTGTTTCCAGCCTAATGAAACCCCTCCTGGAAATATCTGAAATATGAGTTAAGAAAATTCAATTTAACCTGCTGAATCTGGATCAGCAAAGGCTAGCCAAAGAATTCAGCATCCAAATAGACATCAGCTCATGTTACATAAAAGGATAATTGGAATATGTGCTGTCTGTACCAAACTATAAATCCCAAAAGTATTTGACTATTAGGCGATAACTCGTGCTGCCTACCTGGGAGGTAAATAATAATGAAGAAGATCCTATAGCTGAAATAGAGAAGGCAACTAATTATATAAGATGTGGCTCAGAAATAAGTACTGCACTTAAACCATACATCTTGTCCAGAATAACACTAACTGCTAATTATCATAAATTCATTGCATATTATCTATATCCAGAGAATAAGGTCAGACTCAGGAGAGATATGATCTGAAATATTAAATATTCAATTTCAACATTTCCTTCCTTTGATCTTCATTATTCTCACTTTATGTCCAGCACTGTGTTAGGAGCCAGAAATATAGAAATAATTAAAGGTAACTATTTTTAAGGAATTAAGTTTAGTAAGAGAGGAAGAGATAAAAGTATGCATGAATGCAAAGTAGAAAGAGATATAAACCAAGTGCTATGAGAATAAAGCAAACTTCTCCAGCTACAATTGAGAAAAAGGTATGAGTTTTGAGCTGGGATTTGGAAAAAAAAAAAAAGAGTATGAATTTGCCAAAGCAGAAAATAGGTTTTCAAAAGCAAAAAAAGAAAATACAGGGATGCCATGCATTACTACACATGCATTACTACACATGCATTACTGCCCACATAACTTACTTCATGGTCACTAAAGATTTTAATATTTATTAAAACAATTTTCAAATACATAGTAGTAAAAGAATTTGAGAGAGGAGCACCTTTTTCTAATTTACATAAAATGCCCTTTCCTTTTTCCATTCAGGTTAGCAGAGACCCTTATGAAAGTTTCTCCCACACTCTAAGGACAAGAAAAAGTTCAGTGTGATACAAGCAAAGGATACATGGTGAACAAGAAGCAGGAAATGAAATGAAACAAGAAACTAGGACCAAAACTAAGGGGTTCAGATTTTAATGTACTCAGCTTAATTCTTTCAGGAAGACAATCCTAATTGTGAAGGAAATGGAGTGAGATAATGGTGGAAGTAGGGAGACCAATCAGAAAGCCATGTCAATAAGCAGATAAGAGACCTGAACACCCTGAAAAAAAGGCAGTGACCGTGGCAGAGGAAAAAGAGACCACACTTGATAGGCATTCATATCAGAAAGACTTGATTATGAATCACTGCTTTGTTTGAAAACTGTATTTTCCCCCCATCCAATATAACCCTTTCTGGAAAATGTAAATCAGAACCATATCGGCAGGAAAACAAACTGTTAAAATTAAAGAAAAGGTATCCAAATTTAATAATTTGGTTCTAAGTGTGAGCTTACATTTGAAGACTTAATATTGGGAGGACATTTTAAAAAATGAATGACACTTTAAAAAGTATTACGTATAAGCTGTGAATTCCTTTCTCAATGCTGCGCTAGTTTATGAGAGCATTTTTCCAAGTTACTAAGATTTTTAAACTTGTAGGATTTCCATAGATTCTATAGTAATGAGATATTTGATAATAATTAGATTAAACTCACCATTAGAAAATGAAAGAGAAACAAGTGTATTTCCTCATTTTTTTCCTACATTTTCATTATTTTTATAGGAATACTAGAGGCCCAATGCACGAAATTCATGCAAGAGTGGGCCTTTGCAGCCTCGGGCAGCTGCCTGGATCCCTCCCTCACAGCCACTGGCGGCTGCCTTGATCCCATGGCTGCAGCCCCAGCTTAGTCCAGAAGGACATCTGGTCTAATTAGCATATTATGCTTTTATTATTATAGATTATTTTATTCATGTCAGCATTCACCAGAGACAATAACAAACCCTTTTGTTAGAGTATCTGTTCTCAAGTTTCATGATCAACTATAAAGAGATAGAAAATATTTAAGCAATTAAAAAATGCCATTGCTTTCACACTTTTAGGGTGCAGCTAGAAATTACTGCAAACCCTGTTCCTTCTTCCATTAAATTGAATTCAAGGCTTGAGTCCCCCCAAGAGTCTAGAAGGGAAAGTAAAAAGTTAACTTAAGCAGTTGTACCAGCCACCACCATACCACACTGCTGTACTTAAAGAATGACCTATACCTTAAAGAATGACCAAAAAATTTTCCAGTGCATATTAATGGTTTTACTTTGCATCCTCTCCCCTCAGGTACGCGAAATTAATGTCAGAATGTTAGATCATAAAATTACTCTTAATTGTCAGGAGATAAACTCTATAGAATACATATATGGCAGCCAACTGCATCATGGGAAAGGAATGTAATGCCTCACCAGTTACTGTAATATCATCTTCTAATTGATTTTTTCCAGGTGACTGAATTTTGTACAGCAAAAACACACAATACAGAAGCTCCAAACCTACAAAACAAAATGTGCGATCACAAAAGCACATGGGCTATAATCAGCGAATCTGAAGATTTTCAGAATGCACTTCCCATGACAGGAACAAATCCACCACCTCATCCTACATTTTCTTTGCTCAAGTCCAAACACCGAGTAGTCTGTTTAGTACTCGATAAATCTGGAAGCATGGATTCAGTAAGACATTTATTTGTCAGCTATCTTAAATTAAGATTTAAGCTAATAGAAATATAACTTAATCTTAGATTTAGCTAATTAAAATGTTTAATATTATAATAAATTTTAGCATAGAAATGTACATGGACAAGTGCTAAGAGATATATTAAAAGAAATTGCTATATTAAGGTTACTGAGTTATGGGTAATGTTTATTTTTAATTTTTAGTTCTAACAAATTAGAAATAATGTAACTAAAAAGAAAAAAATCATCCATAATTACACCATTGAGCCTATGTCATTCCGATCTTTTTTCTGTTTGTGTATTTGTTTTTCATCTTCAAAATGTGATTACATTTTATAATATAAAATTTTTTACTTACTATACCTTAAACACTCCCCATGGGGAAAAATTATTCCATGACATAAATTTTAATGGTTGTATCATATGCACATATCGTAATTTAAATAACTTCTTATTGTTGAACATTATGGAGATTTTCAAATGATTACTAAAATTCATGTTGCAATGAACATTTTTGCAGGCATTTTAAAAATATTTCCTTATCAGAAATTCCTGAATATAAAAGTGTTAAACAAAAAGTATATATTTTAAGGCTTTTCTAAATAGAAAATGCCTGATTCTTAAATTTTTTTCTTTAATATTTTTTAATAAAATGAAGAAATTAAATTCTAAAATACAGTAATCAATTATTATCATGATCTTTGACCCATAAACTTTCTTTCACCAATATGTCAGGATTTGAGGAGACTCGGGAATTGTTCAGACATCTTTTTCTTATAGGAAAACCGTCTCTTTCGAATGAATCAAGCAGCAGAACTATACTTGATTCAAATTATTGAAATGGGATCACTGGTTGGGATGGTCACATTTGACAGTTCGGCTACAATCCAAAATTATCTTACAAAAATGACTGATGAGAATGCTTACCAACACATCACTGCAAATCTGCCTCAAGTAGCTAATGGTGGGACTTCAATTTGCAATGGACTCAAAGAAGGATTCCGGGTAAATTTTTAAAAATGTTTTTCTAGCCCAAATGGTGTTGAGTGACAACCCATGAACCCGGAGGTCATGGTTGGATTCTGGGGAAGGGGGGTGGGGGTTCTAGTCTCTATCCCCAGTAGGGGGCATGCAGAAGGCAGCTAGTTGATGATTCTCTGTCATCACTGATGTTTCTCTCTCTCTCTTGCTCTCCTTTCCTCTCTGAAATCAATTTTTAAAAAACATATTTTTCAAATGCTTTTCTAAACATCATCTGTCATTTACCATGGCTTTTATTTTTGTCCAACCATCTTTGTACAAGGGTCAAGAACTCATTTAAAGATTTTTTTTTTAAAGACTCTCCTAAATCTGTTGTTTAAAGCTGGAGCCTCTCTGAGTTGCTTTGGGAGTAGTTAAGTAAGGAAGGAAAGTTTAGTGTGTACATAATCACCATGATTTTATTGAGGAGCTCTCCATTTCTTTCTCACTCCCATCTCTCACACTCAGAATTATTTTTAAAAAAATAAATTGTATTGACCTTTCACAGAGAGGAAGGGAGAGGGAAAGAGAGCCAGAAACATCGATGAGAGAGAAGCATCGATCAGCTGCCTCCTGCACACCCCCCACCGGGGATGTGCCCGCAACCAAGGCACATGCCCTTGACTGGAATCGAACCCGGGACCCTCCAGTCCCCAGTCCGACGCTCTATCCAGTGAGCCAAACAAGCCAGGGTGAATTTTTATAAGTAGAAAATAATGCTGTAAAGGGAATTGTGAAAGAAAAAAATAGTAATATTTCTGTATTATGGAATAAAGAAAACCCAGTTCTTCAAATTAAATTGATATCTGACAATCACAAATATAGAGGTAGTTACTAAGCAGTATAGTACCAAACTCAAGACACACAGGTGGAAGTTTGATGAAATAAAATTGTGAAATCAGAAATTAGAGTGGAGCCTCTGGTACTCATTTGCATTTCTTCCAACCTAAAGTTAGTCTATAATTAAGCCTATTTATTGTCATTCTTTAAGTTACAAAAATAGTAAAATGCTTTCTTTCACTGATCTTTTCACTGCCTTGGCTAAAATGTAGAGATTGTTACCCTTATCCAGACCACTAATTAATACCACTTCTTAGCTTTCTTCATGATGTCTATTTGTGGTAAAGCATATTAGTTTAAGAAGGCACTCATGCTCTGGATTCAGGCAAACCTGAAATTCTGGCTCTACTATTTATTAGCTAAATAACCTTGAAGTTACCCAACTCAGAAACTCTGTTTTCTCAACCAAGAAAATGTGGAAAATAATAGTACCTATCTCATTTAATTGTGAGAATTATGTAAGATAGATAAGTGCTCAAGAAAGAATTGCTATTGTTATAATAACCATAATTCTTGTTACATATAAACTGTCTATTCACTTCTAAAATATGACAGTACTATATATGAAATGTGTCATAATGTTTGCACATATTGGTTCACACATATTTTTCTTAATATATTTTGATATATATATTTTGACCACAGAGTCTATTGCTGAATAGATCTGTCAAATCACATTCAAAGCTATAAATACCTTTTAATCACTTATGTAATGAAGCCATATCAACATATAAGCATTTTAGTTACATAATCATTACAGTAATAATTAAAATTTATAGAGAATATACTACATTAACTACCAGAGGCCTGGTGAACAAAATTAGTGCACTGGGTGGGGGGGGGGGTGTCTCTCAGCCCGGCCTGTGCCCTCTCTCAGTCCAGGAGCCCTCGCTTCTTACGGCCCGAGCTCCGCTGACTGCTTCCTTGCACTGCTGCAGAGGCGGGAGAGGCTCCCGCCACCACCGCTGCGCTCGCCAGCTGTGAGCCCAGCTTCTGGCTGAGCAGCACTCTCCCATGGGAGTGCACTGACCACCAGGGGCATTGAGCGTCTGCCCCCTGGTGGTCAGTGTGCATCATAGTGACCAGTCTTGGTCGCTTAGGCTCTTATTATATAGACTAGAGGCCCATTGCAGGAAAGATTCCCTGCAAGAAAAAGGGCTTCCAGAAACCTGGAGCGAAGCAAAAAAGGGGAGCGAAAACCCCGCTGAGGCCCGGTTCGCTCCCACTCCGAGCCGCTGCAGCTGGGTTTCCCCTCCCACTCCCAGCCACTCCTGCTGGGTTTCCCCTCCCTCTCCCAGGCGCTCCTGCTGCATTTCCCCTCCCACTCCCAAGCACTGTGGCGGGTTTCCCCTTCCGCTCCCAGCCACTCCTGCTGGGTTTCCCCTCCCTCTCCCAGGCACTCCTGCTGCATTTCCCTTCCCGCTCCCAGGCGCTGTGGCAGGTTTCCCCTCCCGCTTCCAGGCGCTGACCCTTCCCCTCCAAGCCGCTGCCCCTCCGGCTCACAGCCGCTGTGGCTGGGCTTGCCCTCCCACCTCCCGCCTCCCACCTCCGCAGCGCAGCCTTGGCTCCGTTTCTGTCCTCGAGGCCTCTACTTAGCTCCCTTCTGTACCGCTTGGCCTCCATGTTGTCCTCAGTCTTCCCTTGCAACTGGTATATGCAAATTAACCGCCATCTTTTAGCTTCTATAATTGAAACATTGTATCTTTTGGAGCTGTTGCTTCAGGAGCTCAGAGCCGGGCGGCGGCAGGCGGGGAACCTTGGCTTCCTCCGTCACTGGAGCAAGCAAGCCTCATGTTTGCTTCAGCTGCCTGGCTGCCGGCCGCCATATTGGCTGGCAGTTAATTTGCATATCTCAATGATTAGCCAATGGGAAGGGTAGCGAAGTTACGGCTAATTACCATGTTTCTCTATTATTAGATAGGATATTAAATGCTTTACATACATGATCTGATTTTACCTCATCATTACTTTTTTAGTTGGTTACCATTATTATGTCCATTTTGTATCTAAGGAAACTAAGGTTCAGGGTAATTAAATATCTTTTTCAAGATCATATAGTCAGTAATTGGCAAATCTAAGATTCAAAACCTGGTCTTCCTTACACCAAAGTCCAAAAAGTTAATCACTACACAGAGCTATTTATAGAACTCTATTATGTGTCAGAGAGAGAAAGAGGCAGAGAGCAAGAAAGAGAAACAGAGAGTGAGATTAACACTAGCTATTCTATTTAGCAAAAGGCCAAGCTGAAGTTTACTCTCAATATGTCTGACTAAAGATCTTAGCCAATATGCTTGGTAGAAGTCAGGAAAAGATTTAAAAAAAAAAGCAATATTAGATGTATTTATGAACTTCCTTCCCCATGGCAAGTCAATGTTTTTTTCCAGGAAAAAATGGGATTCTTCAATAATCAACTAACATGCCTAAAAGGCACACGTCATATCATTTAACCTTGCTCACCTGCCTTTAGCCATGAATTTTCAAGTGCTATCTAGTCTAGTCAGCAGCCTTCTAAAACTGCTTGGGTCATATACCTCCAACCCAAAAATCTCCTGGGGTAATAATAGCTAACATTCACTGAGTACTTACTATGTGTTAAGCATTGTTCTAAGTGTTTTATTCTTCCTCTTTTCTGTAGTTTGACTATAATGGAAAGGAATAGAACTATTAATACCTTATCTCTGAAAGTAAACAAGATCATTGTACTCTTTTTCCATGCCAACTCAGCCTGGAGTGGCAATGCAAAACAATTTTCTTTGGCTGACTCTGATGCAAAGGCCTGAAGACTTTTCTAAGACTAAATAACACGTTTATTCTTAGTTTGAATTTATTTAGATATGATATTCTGTAATTAATAGTTTGGTTTTTCACTATCAGGCAATAATCCAAAGTAACCAGAGCACTTCTGGTTCTGAAATCATATTACTAACAGATGGGGAAGACGCTGAAATAAGCTCATGCTTCAAAGAGGTGAAGCAAAGTGGGGCGATCATCCACACCATTGCTCTGGGACCTTCTGCTGCCAAAGAACTGGAGACCCTGTCAAATATGACTGGTAAACCTTTAAAACACAGTTTGAATAGAAAATATAATACATTTTCAGTCTCTCCCATTCCAGAGGCTCGTTCTCCTTAAACTACAAAACTGCTAAAAAATTTCCTATCCTAAAAATTAATCTTTGTTGCTTTCTTGTCCTTGTTCTTCAAATTAATAGCTTTCCTTTTCACACCCTCACTTCTCTCCATTTCTACCTATACTGAATTCTTCTAAAATGAGTCAACATTTGCTGTCATTTACTCATTTCTCACCATTTTTTACCCATCCAAATTGAAACTTTTTTCTAAATGGTTTCTAAGGACTTACTCAACTGCAATTTCAAAATTCTTCCTCAGTATCAGTCCTGCTCAATCCTTGTTATCAGAGAAATGTGTGGACGGTCTTTTTCTGTTGCTAGTGGGAATGGGGATCTTGGAGTACTGCTGGAATAAGCATTTCTGGAGGCCCCCATAGGAGGATGAAATGTGATAGAAAGCTTTATTTTCATGGAATTATGTCTCTCAGTTTTCAAAGTCCCATTTCCCTAAGTCCAGTCCTGGAAGAGGTGCAGCTGGGGATTCAGCAGAGCTAGAAGCAAAGCCAGGGTCCACAGTTTCTGTTCCATGGTCGAGATAGGTCCAGTACAGCATTAGGCTGTGGGCCATGTGGGTGAATGCAGGGGAGCCAGGAGAACATACCCCATGCAACAAGAATCCCAAGAGTACATGCGAGCAAGAGAGCAAAACAAAAGAGCAAACTCTTTCGTTTACAGCGGTTCTCAGCCTGTGGGTCACGACCCCTTTGGGGGTGGAATAGACATTTATAGAACATTTCACTCCAACACAGCAGAATATACATTCTTCTCAAGTGCACATGGATCATTCACAAAAATTTGGAGTTTCCTCAAAAAATTAAAAATGGAACTCCCATTTGACCCAGTAATCCCAATTCTAGGAATATATCCCAAAAAACTAGAAATGCCAATCAGAAAGGATACATGCATCCCTCTGCTCATAGCAGCACAATTTACAATAGCTAATATTTGGAAACAGCCTAAGTGCCCATCAGCAGCTGAGTGGATTAAAAAACTGTGGTACATCTATACAAAGGAATACTACACTGCAGTAAAAAAAAAGGGGGGGGATTCTTACCATTTGCAACAGCATGGATGGACCTGGAGAGCATCATGCTAAGCAAAATAAGCCAGTTGGAGAAAGATAAATATCATATGATCTCACTCATTTATAGAATATAATGAACAACATAAACTAATGAACAAAAATAGAGCCAGAGGGGGGAAAAATACACTAGAATATAATAGAAGTAATCCTGTTATTTGCAGATTTTTCATATCTCCTACAAATTTTGTGATACCATACTATGTTAGTAGAGTTTGGGTAATATTATTATACTTAAAATCCTTTTATTTTTGAAATATTAATGTTTATTGCATGTAATATTATTATATGTAAGATCATCTTTCTTAATTGGTGTTTATTGCATGTAACGTTATATTTAAAATTGTTTTTCTTGAGATACTAATGGTTATTGCATGTTACATTATATTTAAGATAATTTTTCTTGAAACATTAAGGTTTATTGCATGTAACATTATTATATTTAAAATCATTTTTCTTGAAATAAAAAAACTGAAAAAAATATACTAAAATAATAATAATAATAATTGGCCAGTTCCTTATAGTTTCTTCATCTTAACTTATTTTGAACAAGGTTTTAGTTGTTATAAGATTACATTTAGGAAACTGATATGCTAAAAGTTCCTAAGGTTCTGGGAAATATATTTTTTATAAGTTTAAAATGGAATTTTAAAATATTTTAAAGTATATTGATAACAGCACAATAGAATATGATTTTTGTACTTTAAGTTAATATTCTAAAAGTAAATAAAATTTCATTTTAGGAGGACATCGTTTTTTTGCTAATAAAGACATAAATGGCCTTATTGATGCTTTCAGTAGAATTTCATCTAGAAGTGGCAGCATCACGAAGCAGGCTATTCAGGTTGGTATCTCGGAAAAATTTCTAGCCTTTGCACATCTTACATAATAAAAGCCTAATATGCTAAGTGTCCGGTTGACCAGTCGGCCATTCAACCAATCAAAGTGTAATATGCTAATGATATGCTAAGGCCACTCAACCACTTACTATGATGTACACTGACCACCAGGGAGCAGACAACCAGTTGACCAGTTGCTATGACATGCACTGACCACCGGGGGGCAGATGCTCCGACCAGTAGGTTAGATTGCTGCTGGGGTTCAGCTGATCGGGACTGAGTGAGATGGGCCAGACACACCCTGGAGCCCTCCCGCAGTCCCTCCCAGGCTGGCCAACCTCCCATGTCTCTCCCCTGCCCCGATCTGCACCTGAGCCCTCTTCAAATCCAGGACTCCTCGGGGGAAGTTGGAGAGCCAGTTTCGGCCCGATCCCGCAGGCCAGGCTGAGGGACCCCACTAGTGCACAAATTCGTGAACTGGATCTCTAGTTTGTAATAAATTTCTCTCGTGCTAAATCGTCACTTCTTCCTCAAATAACCTTTGCCTGAAAATATTTCAGGGGCAGAAGAAAAAAAACATCCTTACTAAATTTGCTTTTCTGGGACACTTATAGTCAGCTTCCTCTATTCATTCTTCTATTCTTTATAATTATAAATGCCTTTTATTTGCAAAATTTTTCAAAATAATTCTTAGTTATTTTAATTGAAATTTAAAAATAAATTTAGAATTCCTCTAAACTGACCAAACTTTGAAATTCTATTAAATATAATAACAAATCAGTTTTATGTGTTTTTGTTTTTATATAACAGTTGGAAAGTAAAGCCTTCAATATTACAGGAAGGAAATGGGTAAATGGTACAGTGCCTGTGGACAGTACAATCGGAAATGACACTTTCTTTGTTGTCACTTGGACAATACAAAAGCCAGAAATTATTCTCCAAGATCCAAAAGGAAAGAAATATAAAACCTCAGATTTTAAAGAAGATAAACTAAATATTCGATCTGCCCGTCTTCGAATACCAGGTATTGCAAAGGTAAGAAAATTCTTTTTTTTTTCCCATGCTTTACCAATCAATTTGGAGAAAAAAATACAGATAACATCTTATACATTGTCAATATTAAAATAGTGATAGATCATCTGTCATAAAAAAAGGAAGCCAAATAGAATAATTAAGAATTCATATCCATACTATTTACTAGCTTATAACATCACATATTAAAATCATTACTATTACTCTGCTAAATTCCTAAATTCTGTTATGTTCCAAACAGAGTAGGAAAATATTACAAAATCTATCAAATAGATTTTTTTTTCAGACAGGTACTTGGACTTACAGCCTTCTAAATAATCATGTCGACTCTGAAATGCTAACTGTCACTGTGACTACTAGAGCAAGAAGTCCTACCACACTCCCAGTAATTGCAACTGCTCACATGAGTGGAAATACAGCACATTACCCTAGCCCAATGATTGTTTATGCACGAGTCAGTCAAGGGTTTTTGCCTGTTCTGGGAATCAATGTAACAGCCACTATAGAAACTGAAGATGGACATCAAGCAATATTGGAACTCTGGGACAATGGTGCAGGTAATAAGAATCTGCATCAACTTTCACTGAATTTAAAATTCTACTATAGTCACATCACTTAAAAGTTAATATTTCCTGTGTGATGAATCATATTTTTTAGAGAATTAAATTTAATTTTAATGCTTTTAAGATATTTTACTCAATTACCTTGACTAGGCATAGACATGAACACCTTTATCTTCTTTAAATTTTATGAGCAATTTTACGTTTCTCATGGAATTTTACAGAAGTTTTCTCTAGTTTCATTGGTGTGCCTGTGGTTTCTCCAGTTTATATTTTCCTGATTAAGATTCCTTTATGAAATAACAGCTAATATTATTTGAATGCTTACCATGAATTATTGTTTTACAAAGTCAAGGGTTAGCAAGTTAGCCAGGCTTTGAACCTAAGCAGTCTGATTCTAGGGTTCATGTACTTAAAACACTGTTCAGTACTATTTGCCAAAATGGTTGATATCTCTAGTATTTATGAACAGTTAAAATAGTCATTTTTACTTTGTTGGATGGCTAATTATTGTATTTCAATATCAAGGTGCTGATACTGTCAAAAATGATGGCATCTACTCAAGATATTTTACAGACTACCATGGAAATGGTAGATACAGTTTAAAAGTACATGCCCAGGCAAGAAAAAACAAGGCTAGGCTAAATTTAAGACGACAGAACCGAGCTCTGTATATACCAGGCTACATAGAAAATGGTAAGTGGCCTTAAAATAGAAATGTGTCCTTTGTTAAGGTAAATTACATGTGTCAAGCATTGAAAATACAATGTACTATGGAAAATCTAAGTAATAGTTATAAAATCATCTGCATGTTTCAAAACCATAGTTATGTAATGGACATAGCATTGGGCTATGCTTCTAACGTGTTTTGTTTTGTTTTTTATATCCCCCTCAGTTCATTTCATGTACATTGAAAAAAATTTACTGAGCACTTCCTATGTGGCAAGCATTATGTTAGATGCTGAAGCTACAAAGGTATTAAATAAGACACTATCCTTGTCCTCAAAGGATTTACAGACTAGTAATAAAAATAGGTTAAAAGATAGTACTAATATTGAATAATGACTCCTCACCAATTTTAACATGACACCAATAAAATAAGCTTTTTTTCACCAAAAGGTATTCCATTTTCAGTGTCTGCTATCAATCAATATTAACCCTCTACAGCTGCAAGATGAGATGACAAGATAAAAATAGATATAGCAATATTGCAAGTCACAACATTACTGTTTTGTTAGGTACAATTATACTGAACCCACCCAGACCTGAAGACAAAGATGACATGGAAGAAGCTGAAGTAGACGACTTCAGCAGACTAACCTCAGGAGGGTCGATTACTGTATTAGGAGTTCCTCCTTCTGTAGATCTCACTCAGGTGTTCGCACCCAGTAAAATTACAGACCTCGAGGCTAAGTTTAAAGAAGACCATATTCAACTTTCATGGACTGCCCCTGGCAATATTCTCGATAAAGGAAAAGGTAAGTTTGATATTATTTTAAAACATACTGAAAGAAATCCCATTGGCTTTCATTTGCTAAGAATTTTCTAATGTCCTATTTATAAATAACATGTGTGGAGTGTCTACTATGGGCCATTAGTTACCTATTTTTCAGATGCAAACACTGAAGCTCTAAGAGATAGTTAACTGCCCCAAATTGTCAGATTCTATTGGGCCAAACTGCCTTTCACAATATGAAACATCTTAGAAATTACCTTGAGAAGATTAATAGCTTTCTGTTGCATTCTTTTCTCCCTAACAAGGAAAACTTTTTCTACGTATTTCTGTACTTGTACAATTGTATTCATTCATTGACTTTCTTTGAATTTTCAAACATAGTAGGTTCCTACAAAATAATCCCTACTCAGCATTCAGTTGAGTATAGAAGACAATTTATGTAAGAAAATAGATAATTTTGTAGAATGTGGTAAGTGATAATGCTATTATAAGCACAGGTGATATGGAAGCACATTGGAAGGCCACAATTCCTGGTTGTGGGTTAGAACACAGAGTATATTTTAAAAGGCTTCCTAAGGAAGTCTATCTCTGACCTAAATCTTGAAGAATGAGAGAAGTTAGCCAAGTTAATTGAAGGTATTCCATGAAGAGAGAGGATTATGGGAAGAGAAACTCAACTAGTTTGAGAGATTTGACCATTGAGTTTGAATAAAGTTCAAGGCAAAAATATCTCATTCATTCAAAGTTTCTTAAAATAAATTGCTCTCATTCCAGAAGGTTAAATCACTTTTATCTTTGCTTTAAATTTACCTAAGTTTCATTAGTATGTGTTGAATCCCCACCATACTTCCCAGTATTGTGCTAGACTAGTGGATTCTTATGAGATAAAGCCAATCTTGCAATTTTCCTTTAAAGGTGGAAAAATGAAAACAATATTCATTATCAATACAGACAATATCTCAGGCATTGTCAGTGCTGAAAAGCCGCATGTTCAATGCTCTTTCTCCTGGGTTAAAATAAATACCTCAATAGAAAATATGCTTTTCAATCTTTCATTTCCTATATAGCATTTCTCAAAGATATAATTTTTATCATGATACAAAGGAAAAATCATTCTAAAGCCAAAGAAAACATAAAATACCCATGAAGAGCTCTTTTCTACTTCAATGTGGAAAACTCATCATGACAACTTCTGAAATACATTATTTTTCTATGCTATTACCCTCAAATATGTGGCAGAATTAAAAAAAAAAAACAAAAAAACCTTCTACTGGAAAAGGCTTAAGTGAAATTACCTGACCAAATGTTTAGTTCTAAATTCTATTCAGTCAAGACTAACTCTTTCAGCTCAAGATTGGGTTCATAGTAAATGTCCCTCAAGCTGATTATAGAAACTAAAAATGGGAAGAATAGATTATTTATGGACACTGAGACAGAAAGAACTTCACTGTATTTCAGTATAAATGCCTAAAATAGGTGGGATTTAATATCCTTCTTTCCTCTGTGACAAATTAGAAGAGATTGTATTTGCTATGAAATGTTGCCTTCAGATATTACAAAAGTAGGTAGAAGAAATGAACATATAATCTCAAAACCAAGTACTTAAATTCCCTGTGACCTAATTTCCATTCCTGTTAAATATGCAAATTAGACTAGATGACGAGGGTTACTAAAACAAATAGAGGTAATTCTAATATTTTATGATTCTCTAGTTCCATCATTTGGTGCATCAACTTAATAACTGTATTGTGACCAACAAGTAATTAAGTAGGTCAAATACGTGTCTAAAACAGTACTAGGTAGCAAAAAAAACAGTATAAAACATAGTTTTTTCCCTCGAGAATAATATGACCTAATTGAAAAGATAAACTGAACCTCCATAAAATAATCTGGAAAACAACATTATGTGCAATAAGGTTCATGGAAGAGCCCAGGCCAGTGTGGCCAAGTGGTTGGAGCGTTGTCCCATGCACCAATAGGTTGCCAGTTGGATTCTGGTAAGGGCATACACCTAGGTGGCAGGTTTAATCCAGGTCAGAGCACTTTTGGATGCAGCCAATTGATGTTTCTCTCTCTACCTCTCTCCCTGCCCTCCTCTCTCTCCAAAATCAATTTTTAAAACCTCAGGTGAGGATTAAAAAAAAAAAAAGAGTTCATGAGAGAGTCATCAAGGTGAATAATTAACACGACTTCATGAAGAAGTTGGGCCTCTTATTGGACCTTAAAAAATAGTACCATTTGCATAGATAGGGAGAGAGGTACATTCCAGGGAGTTGTGACAGGGAGAGAAGAAACAAAATAATATGATCAAGGTCAAGAAACCAAAATTTCACAATGGAATATCTGAAATAAAATGACAGGGAAAGAAGGACAGAGAGATAGACCGAGAGACTAGGTAGATAGGTAGGTAGGTAGGTAGGTAGATAGATAGATAGATAGATAGATAGATAGATAGATAGATAGATAGATAAAGAGACCCATCTAAATGGAGTATAGGCTGTGTGTGAAAAGTAGGAGGCAGAATGGACTGATAAGGCCTACATATTGAAAAACTAGAATGTTAAGGCAGAGGCCTTGAATTTTTTTAAAACCACTTAATCGAAGTTATTCACCACACATTTATAACACAAACATTTCATTACAAAATAAAGTCTTCACTTCAGAAAAAGACATTTGCTGTTTTATTGTTTATGGCATTTCAGAATGTGAGAATTTCTTTTTACATTGATGGCTGATAGATTTCTAAAAGCATTTTGGAATGAAACATTTATGTCAGCATCTTTCTTTCCTTTACTGATAAAATAACAGTTATAATAGCTAATATGTCAAACATTTACTAAGTCCTAGACATTATGCTAAACACTTTTCCTACACTTTCATATATAATTCTCAACACTAGAACAGTAAATATTCAACAAATATGCGTTGAATGAATGACTGAATCTCTATTATATGGATAAGAAAATTAAAGGTAAAAAAAATGTTAAATAAAATTGTTTTGTTATACAACTAGAAAGTAGTAGAATTAAGATGTTAATCAAAGTCTACCTAGCACTTAAGCACATAAAAATTAGTAAACATTCCAGGCTCTCTGACTCCTTTTGCTCTTTGTCCTCAGCCCTGTCTTCCATTCTATTTATCTGCTCTCTTATTTTCCCCTCCTTTTACTCCCTCTCTCAACTTATTGAGAAATAAAACAGATACGCAGTTCTGAATGTCTTTATTTAAACATCATATGTTCCTAATTCTAAGTTAAAAGTGGATTCAGCTCTTTATTGTTCTATTTCTAAAAATAAATCTAGATTCTGGTTTTTTAGTTATATGATTTTTATGTAATTGTGAATTAAACTTCTTATAATTAGATAACTAGATAGAAACTGTTCATGTATTTGTCCTTAAAATAAAGAAGATGGGATAACCAGACAACAGCCACAACTGAGATTTCCATAAACAAAACCCAGTATGCATTTCTGACAGGGTCCTAAATGTAAGACAGTGTGGTGACAATATGGCATCCTGGTGATTTTAATATACATTAAAAATAGAAATGTTTATTTCCTTTCCAGCCAAACACTACATTATAAGAATAAGTAATTATCTCCAGAAGCTTCAAGAAGATTTTGACACTGCTACTTTAGTGACTACTTCTAGTCTGATACCTAAGGAGGCTGGCTCAACAGAGAATTTTGAATTTAGACCAGAACCTTTCAAAACAGAAAATGGCACCAGATTCTATATTGCAATTCAAACCATCAATGAAGCCAATCTTACCTCAAAAATTTCTAACATTGCACAAGCAACCAAGTTTATTCCTCCACAGGAACCCAGTGTCCCTGATCTGGGTACCAAGATTTCTACAATCAGCTTGGCAATTTGGGGATTAGCTGTGATTTTATCTATGTTTTAAAATAGAAATTACATTAGAACTAAATTCAATGTTATACATACTTGGTACACACTTATTTAGAATTTGCTATACTTGTCTATTATAAAACTCTTTGTAAGATAAAAGTGAATGTACAAAAGTAAATTTCCCAATTACTTGAGTTCATTAATACTAATTAGTTGCTAAATGTATAACAAAATGAGTGTGCTATTTCTTATCTTTGAAAAATAAGTTTATTAACTCAATATAAAAAAGAAAATGCATATTTGTACTTGTAGATGTTTTAAGAAACATTTTTTGGATGTGCCACAAATTCATTTGGTATATTAACAAAGTCAGAATTTATCTGAGCTATTTCAAAAATATTTATGTACCCACAATAGAAATAATTTTATGGTAGAATTATTTAGGTTTTATTCTTGATTCTGAATGATTACTTCATGTTTACATAAACTGTAATCAAAAAGAACTATAAAGATAACTTTTCGATGAGAAATGGTCTAAAGCAGTAGGTAGGTCAAATTTGCTTTGTGTCATTGATTAAAAGTGGTATCTCAAAGTTATGACTCTAACATGAAATGACTATTTGATAGCAAGAATGGTTTTTTTTGTATAAATTTTGTAACATCACAAGAAGTCCTGTTTATATTATTAGGTCCTAAGAGTATCACCAAAATGTTCCATCAGGGCAGAAATTTTTTTTCACTGCTATATCCTCAGTATCTAGAATAGTACTCAATGCATTGTAAATATTCAATAAATATTTGTTAAACAAAGTAATGAATATTTTTATACCATCAACAAATTCCAAATTTGATCCATTACATTACAAATATCCACAAAGTATGATGTGTACATTATGAGGACCTGATATAATGAAAACTAACCAGTTAATAACAGTGATCTGAATCAACCCAGAACATATCTTCAGAATTTGTAAACCATCTGATAAAATTAAAATTAAACAATTAATAAAGTAATAATGTGGTGTTTTTTTTCCTGAGAGACAGAGACAGAGGAACAAACAGTGACAGTTAATTAGAGGAAAATCGTTTGTTTACAGGCAGGAAGATTTCAAAAACTCTTTGAATGTCTGAAAGGAGGAACATATATGATGTATCTTTAAAGTCAGAAAAAATCATAAAACATTAATAAATTAAATCCAGAAGAATATATTACAAAAAATAATATATTTTGACAAGCTGGATTTATCCCAGGAATTCAAAAATTATTTAATGTTAGAAAGTTGATGTAATTCACCACATTCATAGATTAAAAAGGATTATATTATCATCTCAATACATGTGTAAAAGTATATTACAATTCAACCACCATTCTTCATTAAAAATGAAACCTTTGAAAACTTCATTAATTTGATATTATGAACCTTAATGTCCAAACTCGATCATTTAAAAACGAAAAAAGGGCATTAAATCTTCAAGTAGGGATGAGAAATCAGATACCAAAGAAGGAGAATTCTAAATTTCTAGGAAAATAAATCACTAAGAGTCTATAAATCATTTTTTAAAATACTGTTGATTATGAAAGTCTCACAAGTTCAGAAGATAATCTATTCTCAGCTACATGGCCACTATACTAAGAAATGATTTCTAGAGCTTTAGCAGTCACTGAGGAAACTGAAATTCCTATGCAGTAAGGGAAAAAAATAGAAGGTACAATAATAAGGAAGAATGATACAAAACTAACTATTTGCAGGTGACATAGAAAATGAAATAAAATTAACAAATAATGAAAACTAAAGAAAAGTTCTGGCAAAGTTACCAGACACAGATCAATTTATAAAAATCAATAGAGCCAATCTGAAATGTAAAGACCCTCAAAATCATCACTCCCATCCTCACAACAAGGGAAAACTCTGAAAACTGAAAATCAACAATTTTTTTTAGATCTATCAGAGAATTAAGGTCACACCACAACCTGCTGCCCCCCAAATTAGAGGATCAGGCAAATACAGAGAATCACAGCTTACCATGATCAGAAGTCTGCCAATGAAGCCAGTGCCAATAGGAGTTCAAGCTACAAATGATGATTTGCTAGAGGCTCCATGTGGCTGAGCTTGAGAATTAAAAACTCCAGGAACAAAAATAAGAATTACAGAAAACTTTTCTTCAGAAACCATATAAACAAGAAGAAGGTGGAGTGACATATTTAAAATGCTGAAAGAAAAACCACCAATCCTCTGGGTTTATATACATTGAAATTGAGAACTTCTGTCCACATATAAAATTATAGGAAAAATTAACAGTTGACAGAACAGAGAAGAGATTTACAATGTTCAAAACCTGGTAAGGAATTAATATATGGCATGTATAAAGAATGGCTGCAAATGGATAAGACAAAGGAAACAACAGGAAAACAGGCAAAGGATATAAGTAGGCAAATCATTTAAAGGGAAGCCCACTGGCAAATAAGTGTAGAAATTAGAGATGTACACCGAATCAGAGAAATGCCAATTGCCACAACATTGAGATACACAGATTAATAACATTTAGACAACAGATAACATAAATTGTAAATAAGAAAGTAGAGAAAAAAATATTTTGCATCCTCTACTGGCAGGAGTATAACTGAAGCAGTATTATGAAAAATAATTTGATGGTATTTTATTAATTCAATATACATATTGTCCCATCCTCCAACAATCACACACCTGGGGATATACATCAAAGAAACTAGCACATAAATTAAAAAGCAACTTGAATGAGGCTCTTTAACACAGTGTTATTTGTAGTGTAGGAAGCTGAAATTTACTTTAGGTTTCCATAGCTATAAAAATAGATAAGAAAAAGAGGGATAAATGGTAATGGAAGGAGACTTGACTTGGAGTATTGAACAAATCATACAATATACAGGTGATGTACTGTAGAACTGTGTACCTGAAACCTACATAATTTTATTATAAATGTAACCCTGATAGGTTCAATAAAAAATCTACACTAATAAAAGAGAAACATGGTAATTAGCGTACAACCGCTACCCTTCCCATTGGCTAATCAGCACATCCTTATGCAAATTAACTGTCAGCCAAGATGGCGGCCAGCAGCCAGGCAGCTGGAAGCGAACATGAGGCTTGCTTGCTCCAGTGACTGCAGACTCCAACGTTCCCCGCCTGACTTGCTGGCCTCTGAGCTGCAACTCTAAGAAACATTGTAACAAATATAGAAGCTAAACAAAACCCCAGAAACCAGCTTTCAGCCGGCCGGGATCTCAGAGCTGGAGTTATACATTGTTTCGATTATAGAACGAAAACAAACCAGATACCGGCTTTCAGCACCGGAAGCCTCAGAGCTAGAGCCAGAGCTAAAGCTGGCCCAGAATAAAAATAAATAAATAAATAAATAAATAAATAAATAAATAAAAAAGGAGCAGTTGGGAGCTTCAGTCAACTGCCAGCCTGAAAGCAGCCCTCAGCTCCTCACCCAGACTGGCCAGGTACCCCAGTGGGGACCCCCACCCTGAAGAGTGTGTGACCAGCTGCAAACAGCCATCATCACCTCATCCAGGCTGGCCAGGCACCCCAGTGGGGACCCCCACCCTGATCCAGGACACCCTTCAGGGCAAACCAGCTGGCCCCCAGGCCTCTATCCTATATAGTAAAAGGGTAATATGCCTCCTAGCACTGGGATCAGCAGAGCCACGAGGCCTCCTGACACCAGATCAGCGTGACAGGGGGCAGCGCCGAAACCCCCTGATCGCCCTGCGGCTCTGTGTGTGACAGGGTAGAGCCATAACCTCCCCATTGGCCCTGCCCTGAGTGTGAGAGGTGGCGGTGCCCCAACCTCCTGATCCGCCCTGCTGTGTGTGTGACAGGGGGCAGTGCCCTAACTCCCCCTATCGGCCCTACTCTGTGAGTGACAGGGGGGAGCTCCCCAACCCCCTGATGGGCCCTGCTCTGTGCGTGACAGGGGGGAGCTCCTCAACCCCTGATGGCCCTGCTCTGTGCATGACAGGGGGGAGCTCCCCAACCCCTGATGGGCCTGCTCTGTGCATGACAGGGGTCAGCGCCCCAACCCCCTGATTGGCCCTG
>NW_005871174.1:2829207-2845300 GCF_000147115.1 Myotis lucifugus | reverse complement strand
ACAGGGGGTGGCCCCCCAACCTTCCCCATTTACCCTTCCCTGAAGTGTTAAAAGGGGGCGGTGCCCCAACCCCCCAATCAGCCCCTACCCTGAGCGTGACTGAGGGTGGCATCACAACCTCCCAATCTGCCCTGCTCTGTGCATGACAGGGGGCGGCGCCCCAACTCCCCAATCAGCCCTGCTCTGAGCCCGACCAGGGGCTGCACCTAGGGATTGGGCCTGCCCTCTGCCACCCAGGAGCAGGCCTAAGCCAGCAGGTCGTTATCTCCTGAGGGGTCCCAGACTGCGAGAGGGCACAGGCCGAGCTGAGGGACCCCCCCTCCCCCCCTCCCCGAGTGCATAAATTTTTGTGCACCGGGCCTCTAGTATTAATATATTTGGAATACAGTACAATTCAACAAAAATTCAGACTGATCATGAACACCGTACATGTGCTGTGAGGAAATTCTTCCACATGGCACAATGTTTTCTTGCCACTTCAGAGAGAGAGCATATTAATGGGGATTTTAAGCACCAATTCTATTGGTTTCTTCATAACTAGTCGGTAATCCTCTGTAGAGCTGAACAGTAATCTGAGAACTTGTATACAAAAATGAGAAAAAAGAGAAATAGATAAGCAAATACAATCTATATATATAAAAGGCTAAGTGACCGGCTGACCAGCTGGTAGATATGACGTGCACTGACGACCAGGGGCAACACTCAATGCAGGAGCTGCTGCTCAACAGCAACTTTGCAGAGTGCTCTCTCGCTCTCTGGGACCCCTCAGGGGATGTCAGACTGCTGGTTTCGGCCTGATCCCCCACAGGCCAGGCCGAGGGACCCAACCTGCTGGAGGGACCCCGCTCACTCTGCAGACATCTTTCAAGCCCTGGCACTGCCCCAGGGCTTGGGAGGCCAGCCAGGGAGGGACCGAGGGAGGTTGACTCCAGGGTGTGTCCGGCCTGTCTCACCCAGTCCCGCCCCGCCGGCCACCTTCTAATTAATTTCCTTTCCATGTGCATGAATCCATGCACCGGGCCTCTAGTAGTTATATAATCTAAAATATATACTACACTTAGAAGCAATATAGAATCTATCTATATAAAAAGCCAGTGGCTGTAATGACCATAACAACCAGTTGCTATGATGCCCACTTCAGCCAGCCAACCGGACTGATCCTGGGGTGAGGCTAGCCAGCCAACCTCCCACGGCCCCTCCCCGCAGCTGGCCCTGCCCCTGATTGGCCTCTCCCACCCCATCAAAGGTGGGGCAGCCAGCCAACCTCCCAACTGGCCATGCACGTGATGGGCCCCTACCACGCCGATCAGCCCGCAGCCCCTCCCCCCACCCGGCCCCACCCCAGATTGGCCTCCCACCCCAATCAGGGGCAGGGCCAGCTGGCAAACCACCTGTGGCTCCTCCCCCAGCTGCTGGCCCCTGATTGGCCCCCCCCACCCCATTCAGGGGCAGGGCTGGCCAGCCCACCACCCACAGCCCCTCCTCGTGGCTGGCCCCACCCCCGATCAGCCCCCAACACCCCAATCGGCCTGCGGCCTCTCCCCCACAGCCAGCTCTGCCCCTGATTGGTCCCCCCCCACACCAATCAGGGGTGGGGGCTGGGCCAGCCAACCTCCCACAGCCCTCCCCCGGCCACTGACCCCAGATCGGCCCTCCCTCACCCCATTCGGAGGCAGGGCGGGCTGGCCCACAGCCCCTCCCTACAGCCAGTCCCACCACCAATCGGCCCCCCCACCCCAATCAGGGATGGGGCCCACCAGCCAATCACCCGAGGCCCCTCCCCCCAGTAGGCCCAGCCCTGATCGGCCTGGCCCTGATTAATCTGCCGACTGGGGCCAGGCCGGCTGGACCTCACCCATGCACGAGTTCATGCACTGGGTCTCTAGTATACATATAAAGCTATCTTAAACATGTAGTGTTGAGTGAAAAAGATTGAAACAAAGTAAGAGCTGTAAGACAACAACACTTACATAAATTCATACATAGATGCACACACAAAATAATACTTTATTTTACCAAGATACATAACAAACACATTAAAGTAAAAGCTTTTGAGGGCAGGAGAAATGGAATTGGGCTGTGGATAGTGAAAAATAAAAATATGTAAAATGGTACAATACAGGAGCCATGGACCAATGATGATAGTGTACCATCTATTGAGGAGAATTGTTCATTGAGTTTCAAATGAAATGAATAACTAGCAATAATAAAATCTAAACAATAATAACGAAAGAAACTCTGTCATTACAATTCACCATATTAACAAATTAAAGGAGAAAAATGAGTATCTCAATAGATGCAGAAAAGTCATTTGATATATTCAAGTTACTATTCACAATTTTTAAAAAAAGAAAAATGTGAAGAACTGGGATTTAAACACAACTTTAAGGACTACCTAGACAATTCTGTACCAAGCATCATAATTTATAGGAAACATTAGAATTATTTCCATTACAGTCAGGAATGCACCAAGATACCTGCTAGCATTGCGACTAGCCAATATTATGCTGGAGGCACTAACCAAAGTAAAAAGACCAGATATTAAATAAGTATGAGTTATATAAACTGACAAAACTGTCTTTATTTTCTTCATCTTCATAGAAAATCTTGAGAGATGTAAGCAAAACAATATGAATATGAAATTCAATAAAGTTCCTATTTATAAGCAAATAAATTAGAAATAGTAATTTTGAAAATTCTCATTCAAAATAGGAATAAAACTATAAAATACCTAAGGAAAAAATCTAAACAAAAATGCAGAAAACTATAAATATTACTGAAGTACATTTTAAAAGATCAAACAAAACAAAGATATTCATCACATTCATGTTTTTAAATACTCAATATTATGATTTCAATTCTTTGAATTTTGATTACATATAAATTCAAGATAGCTTAATGAAAAAAAATTGAAGACTAAAAATTCATGACAAATAGGAAGCAGATATTTTCAGACTCAAAAAAAAGGGGAGGGAATATTAACAACTCACAAAAAAAAATGGGCAAAGAAGATAAACAGCCAAGAAAAATTAAAGGGCCAATCACATTAGGAAAAGATTCTTAATCTTAAAAGTAACCAGAGAAAAGCAGATTAAAAAAATAAAAAGATAATATCTACCAAGTTGTGATGAAAATGAAAGAAAATAAGGACTTCCTGCAAAAGCATTTGGTTGTATTTAGTAAAATAAAAAAAAAATTCATGCATTTAAAGGTAGATCCCTTAGAGCAGGGGTCCTCAAACTACGGCCCGCGGGCCACATGCGGCCCGCCAAAAACATTTATCCGGCCCGCCGGGTGTTTTTGCCGCCGCTGCCTGTCCTGCTTAGCAGCGGACTCGTCCCGGGCCCGCAGTGTGCACGTGTGGAATGTCTGAGGGACAGTGAACTGGCCCCCTGTTTAAACAATTTGAGGACCTCTGCCTTAGAGAAACTTATATTTGTGTTCTGGGATATATGAAAACATTCAGCATAGTTTTTAAGAGTGGAAACAGGAAATAATCCTAACTGTCCAGCTGTAGGAGACTTGACAAATAAAATGTGGTGTATTCATGAGATGGGCTATACAACAGCTAAAAGAAACAGATTATATCTATCTATATTTATAATAAACAGATTTTGAATATATAATATTAACCAAAACTGCCAGTGCTAGTTACAGTATGATAACATGTGTAAATTAAAACCACAAAAAAATATACAAATTATTTTGTAAGCACAGATAAGTAAAACTATTTTTAAAATCATTTGAATAGGAAACACATTAAACTCTTCCTAGAGGACGCTTCAGAGTGGGTAGAAAGGTGAATGAGATGTTGGTTTAGTTCCTTAGGGCTTAAACTTAAACAGTCATGTTTCCTCCAAGATATGATATAAATTAACATATATCAGAGGAATAACAGTATTGTTACACTACTGTTATACTATTCTTTGTATTTCCCTAAATTTTAAAAATTTCTTGAGCCACCATGACCACCCAAGGAGCAAGCACCACCTGCAAAAGCCCAAGGAGCAGCCATGGCCAGAGACTGTGCAAAAAGACGCACAAGCAGCAGCAGTCAGGACCGCCTGAGGAGCAGCTACCATCACAACTGTGTGACCCATCACCAAGCCCACAGCTGCAACCACAGGCCCTACATGAATAGACACCTAGGTCCTTTGGTGAGAGCAAAAATGGGGAGATAGAAGAACAACCCCCAAAGGAAAGAAAATGAGAAATTACCAGAAAATTAATTAAATGAAATGGAGGTGTGCAATATATCAAAAAAAATTCAGAATAAGGGTCATACAGTTCATAAACCGGATAGATGAGAAAATCAACAACCTATGCAAGAATCAAAAGGAAATAAAGGCTGATATAGCTACAATAAAAAACACTATGGAAGCTTTCAACAGTAGACTGGGAGAAGCAGAGGACCAAATTAGTGAATTAGAAGACAGGGAAGCAAAACACACCCAATCTGAACTGCAATTGGAAAAAAAAAATCAAAAGACAGGAAGATAGCCTTGGGGAGCTTTGGGACAACATGAAACGAAGCAACATACATATAATAGGGGTGCCAAAACAACAAAAAGAGGAACAGGGTTAGAAAACCTATTTGAAGAAATAATGTCAGAAAACTTCCCTGATTTGGGGAAGAAAAGTCACACAAGCATGGAGTATCTCAAACAAGATGAACCTGAAAAGACCCACACCAAGACACATCATAATTACAATGGCAAACATTAATGACAAAGAGAGAATCTTAAAGGCTGCAAGAAAGAGACAGAAAGTTACCTACAATGGATCTCCCATTAGCTTATCAAATGATTTCTCAACATAAACACATCAGGACAGAAAGGAATGGAAGGAAGTATACTAAGTGATGCAAAGCAAGGGACTGAATCCAAGAATACTCTACCCAGCAAGGCTATCATTCAAAATTGAAGGGGAAATCAGGAGCTTCACAGATAATATAAAAAAGGCTAAGGGAGTTTATCATGAACAATCCAGTAATGCAAGAAATGCAAAAGGGAATGTTGTAAAAAGAAGAAAAAAAGGGGAAGAAGGAACATAGGCACAAAAAATAAAATGTAAATGGCTACAAAGAAGTACCTATCAATAACTTTAAATGTAAATGGACTAAATGCTACAATCAAAAGACATCAAGTGGTTGAATGGATAAGAAAACATGACCCACATATATGCTATCTACAAGAGACCCACCTCAGAACAAGAGACTCACACAGACTGAAAATGAAGGGATGGAAAAATATCTTTCAGGCAAATGGAAATGAAAAACAAAAAAGCTGAGGTAGTGATACTTATATCTGATACAATAGACCTCAAAATGAAGGCCATAACAAGAGATAAGGAAGGTCACTTCATAATGCTATAGGGATCAATACAACAAGAGGATATAACTGTGGTAAGCATATATGCAATCAATGCAGGAGCACCCAAATGCTAAAAAAAACTTTTGGAAGATATCAAGGGAGATATCTATAGCAATACAATCAGAGTAGGGGACTTTAATACCCCACTGACATCACTGGATAAATCCTCTAGACAAAAAAAAATAAGCAAAGAAACAGCAACCCTTAATGACTCACTAGATCAGATGGACTTAATTGACATCTTCAGAACATTTCACCCCAAAGCTACAGAATATACATTCTCCTCAAGTGTACATGAGACATTTTCAAAGATAGACCACATACTGGGCCACAGGCAAAGTCTCTCTGAATTCAAGAAGACTGAAATCATGTCAAGCATCTTCTCAGACAACAATGGCATGATATTAGAAATCAACTACAATAAAAACAATCAAAAAATTCAGACACTTGGAGGCTGAATAGCATGCTATTAAATTGCATGAGTTACCAAAAAGATCAAAGAAGAAATTAAAAACATACTGGAAACAAATGACAACAAAAACACAATAATCCAAAATCTATGGTACACAGTGAAAGCAGCCCTGAGAGAAAAGTTCATAGCATTACAGGCTTACCTGAAAAAAAAAAGGAAGAAGAAAGAAGAGAAAAGAAAAGAAAAGAAGAGAAAAGAAAAGAAAAGAAAAGGAAAGGAAAGGAAAGGAAAGGAAAGGAAAGGAAAGGAAAGGAAAGAAAGAAGGAAGGAAAGAAAGAAGGAAGGAAGGGAGGGAGAAAGAGAGAAAGAGAGTAAAGAAAGAAGAAAGAAAGAGAGAAAGAAAGAAAGAAAGAAAGAAAGAAAGAAAGAAAGAAAGAAAGAAAGAAAGAAAGAAAGAAAGAAAGAAAGAAAGAAAGAGAGAACTTGGAAGATGGCGGCATAGGTAAACACTGGAGACCGCCGCCGTGGACAACCACTTCAAAAATACAACTAAAAGTCGGAGCGGACATCAACCAGAACCACGGGAAGGCTGGCTGAGGAGAGTCTCTTCAACTAGAAGCAAAAACAACAGCATTCCGACGCTCAGCGGAGGCACAGTGTGGAAAATTTAAAGGTACGGCGGTGCGGTGGTGAGGGTGCGCGCGCAAAGTGGGATGGCGGCTGAGGGCGCGATTGTCGTTTTCAATCAGGAGCGAGTCTCAGACTCTGGGCTACAGATCCGGGCGAGTCTCTAGGGACCCAGACTCAAACGGGAGAAGCGGGACTGTCTGGCTACGGCCCCTCCGAGGTTTGCAGCGATTGCTGGGACAGAGAGGCAGAGCCCCTGGGGACGGACTGAGAGCGGCCATAGCTGCTCCCTCCCCCCGCCCTGTTGAGCCCGCCCCGCCCAAACCCTGCGCACAGCCATTTGCCGATCGCCTCAGGCAAGGGCTGGACTAGCGCCTCCCCAGAGGACTGAAGTTTTCCCACAGCTGATTTCCACAGCCAGTCGGCCTGGTGGTCAAATCCCTCTAGTGTTAACTACAACAATTAAGGCTTGGCTAGAACAAGACTGCGCACAGAGACCACAAGGGGGTGCACCAAGAAAGCATAAAAGATGCGGAGACAAAAAAACATGACAGAAATGGAGGATATGGAGCTAAGAATCGCAATTTTGAGGGCTTGCCATAAATTTGTGCAGAGCCTCACGAAAACTAATGAGACCCTCGATGCTACGATAAAGAAATTAGAAAGTAAGCATACACGGACTGAAATAAAGAATATTATACCCAATAGCAGACCAGAGGAGCACAAGAATCAAACCAAAGATTCGACAAAAAACACCCAATTGGAAAAGCAAAATGAAAAAAGAATCCGAAAGTGTGAAGATAGTGTAAGGAGCCTCTGGGACAGCTTTAAGCGGACTAATATCAGAGTCATTGGAGTGCCAGAAGATGAGAGACAGCAAGATATTGAAAACCTATTTCAAGAAATAATGGCAGAAAACTTCCCCCACCTGGAGAAAGAAATGGACTTACAGGTCCAAGAAGCGCAGAGAACCCCAAACAAAAGGAATCCAAAGAGGACCACACCAAGACACATCATCATTAAAATGCCAAGAGCAAAAGACAAAGAGAAAATCTTAAAAGCAGCAAGAGAAAGAGGCTCAATTACCTACAAGGGAATACCCATACGACTGTCAGCTGATTTCTCAACAGAAACTTTGCAGGCCAGAAGGGAATGGCAAGAAATATTCAAAGTGCTGAATACCAAGAACCTACAACCAAGATTACTTTATCCAGCAAAGCTATCATTCAGAATTGAAGGTCAGATAAAGAGCTTCACAGATAAGGAAAAACTAAAGGAGTTCATCACCGCCAAACCAGTATTATATGAAATGCTGAAAGGTATCCTTTAAGAAGAGGAAGAAGAAGAAAAAGGTAAAGATACAAATTATGAACAACAAATATGCATCTATCAACAAATGAATCTAAGAATCAAGTGAATAAATAACCTGATGTACAGAATGAACTGGTGACTATAATGAATCAGGGACATAGAAAGGGAATGGACTGACTATTCTTGGGGGAAAAGGGGTGTGGGAGATGCGGGAAGTGACTGGACAAAAATCATGCACCTATGGATGAACTCAGTGGGTGGGGAGTGAGGGTGGAGGGTGGGGTGGGAGCTGGAAGGAGGGGAGTTATGGGGGGAAAAAAGAGGAACAAATGTAATAATCTGAACAATAAAGATTAAAAAAAATAAATAAAAAAATAAATAAATATGTACAAAAAAAAAAAAAGAAAGAAAGAAAGAAAGACTGGTAATAAATTATCTAACTCTACAACTTAAAGAATTAGAAAGAAAGCAACAAGAAGAGCCCAGAGTGAGCAGAAGGAAGGAGATAAAAATGATAAGAGCAAAAATAAATGACATAGAGACAAAAACAAACAAACAAACAAAATACAAAAGATCAATGAAACCAAGAGCTAGTTCTTTGAAAGGATAAACAAGATTGATGAACATCTAGCCAGGCTCACCAAGAAACAAAGAAAGAATACCCAAATAAACAAAATCAGAAATGAAAGAGGCAAAATAACAACATATCCCACAGAAATACAAAGGACTGTAAAAAAAATACTATGAAAACTCTATTACAACAAACTAAACCTACAGGAAATGGACATATTTCTAGAAAAATATGACCTCCCAAAACTCAATCAAGAAGAATCAAAAAATCTCAACAGCCCGATAACTAAGACAGAAATTGAAGCAATCACCAAAAAAAATTCCAGCAAACAAAAGCCCGGGGCCATATGGCTCAACAGAGGAGTTTTACCAAACATTCAAAGAACTAAAACCTGTCATTCTCAGACTATTCCAAAAAAATTCAAGAGGAAGGAACACTTCCAAGCTCTTTCTATGAAGCCAGCATTACCCTAATCCCAAAACCAGATAAAGACACTACAAAGAAAGAGAACTACAGGCCAATATCCCTGATGAACATAGATGCTAAAATCTTCAACAAAATTCTATCAAATTGTATCCAGCATTACATTAGAAAATTACACACCATGCCCAAGTAGGATTTATTCCAGGGATGCAAAGCTGGTACAATATCCACAAATCAATAAATGTGATACATCACATAAACAAATTGAGAGACAAAAAATCACATAATCATATCCTATCAATTAATGCAGAAAAGACATTTGACAAAATCCAACACCCTTTCCTGATAAAAACTCTCAGCGAAATGGAACTACAGGGATCATAACTCAACATAATAAAAGCCTTATATGACAAACCTACAGCCAACATCATACATAATGGGCAAAACTAAAACCATTTCCCCTAAGAACAGGAACAAGACAGAGATGCCCACTTTCACTGCTCCTGTTCAACATAGTACTGGCAGTGCTAGCCATAGAGATCAGAGAAGGAGAAGAAATAAACGCATCCAAATTGGAAAAGAAGACATAAAATTTGTCATTATTCACAGATGACATGATATTGTACATAGAAAACCCTAAAGACTCCATCAAAAAACTACTAGAATTAATAAATGAATTTGGCAATGTAGCAGGATACAAAATTAACATCCAGAAATCTATGGCTTTTTTATACACTAATAATGTACTCACAGAAAGAGAAACTAAAAAAAAAAAATCCTGTTTACCTTTGCAACAAAAAAATTAAGATACATAGGAATAAATTTAACCATGGAAGTAAAGAACCTGTACACAGAAAATTATAGGACATTGAAAAAAGAGATAGAGGAAGACATAAACAAATGGAAGAATGTACTGTGTTCATTAATTGGTAGAATCAACATCATTAAAATGTCCATACTACCCAAAGCAATCTATAGATTGAATGCAATCCCCATTAAAATACCAACAACATACTTCAAAGACCACAAACTCTCCAAAAATTCATCTGGAATAAAAAAAGACCCCGAGTAGCTCCAGCAATCTTGAGAAAGAACAAAGTTGGAGGGATCACAATACCAGATATCAAGCTATACTACAAACCCACTGTTCTCAAAACTGCCTGGTACTGGCAAAAGAACAGACATATAGACCAATGGAACAGAACAGAGAACCCAAAACTCAACCCAAGCCATGATGCTCAATTAATTTTTGACAAAGGAGGCAACAGCATACAATGGAGTCAAGACAACCTATACAATAAATGGTGTTGGGAAAATTAGACGGATACATGCAAAAAAATGAAACTAGATCACGAACTTACACCATTCACAAAAATAAACTCAAAATGGATAAAGGACTTAAACATAAGACAGGAAACCATAAAAATCTTAGAAGAATCCATAGGCAGCAAAATAGCAGACATTTGTCGTAGTAATATCTTTACCAATACTGCTCCTAGGGCAATGGAAACTAAGGAGAAAATAAACAAATGGCACTACATCAGAAAAAAAAGCTTAGGTACAGCAAAAGAAACCATCAACAAAACAACAAGAAATTCCACTGCATGGAAGAACATATTTGCCAATGTTATCTCTGATAAGGGTTTAATCTCCAAAATTTATAGAGAACTCATACAACTTAACAAATGGAAGATAAACAATCCAATCAAAAAATGGGCAAAAGATCTAAATAGACACTTTTGGAAAGAGGACATATAGAAGTCCAAGAGACATATGAAAACATGCTCAAAGTCATTAATCATCCAAGAGATGCAAATCAAAACAATAATGAGATACCATCTCACACCTGTCAGAATGGCTATCATCAACAAATCAACAAACAACAGGTGCTGGAGAGGATGTAGACAAAAAGGAACCCTCATGCACTGCTGGTGGGAATGAAGACTGGTGTAGCCACTGTGGAAAACAGTATAGAGTTTCCTCAAAATATTAAAAATGGAACTCCCATTTGACCCAGTGATCCCACTTCTAGGAATATATCCCAAGAAAACAAAAACACCAATCAGAAAGGATATGTGCACCCCTATGTTCATAGCAGCATGATTTACAATAGCTAAGATTTGGAAACAGCCTAAGTGCCCATCAACAGATGAGTGGATTAGAAAATTGTGGTACATCTACACTATGGAATACTAAACTGCTGTAAAAAAAAAAAAAAAAGGAATTCTTACCATTTGCAACAGCATGGATGGAACTGGAGAACATTATGGTAAGTGAAATAAGCCAGTCAGAGAAAGATAAATATCACGTGATCTCACTCATTTGTGGAATATAATGAACAACATAAACTGATGAACAAAAATAGAACCAGAGTCATAGAAGCATCGAATAGACTGTACAACCTATGAGGGAAGGTGGGGGGAGAGGGAGTAAGACTTGATCAACCAAAGGACTTGTATGCATGCATATGAGCATAACCAATAGATACAGACAGTGGGGGGGGGGGGGGGTTTGAGAGCATGTGCTGGGTGGTAGATGTGGCTGAGGAGAGGTCAATGGGAGGAAAAGGAGACTCATTAATACTTTAAACAATAAAGAATTTAAATCTTTTTTTAAAAAGAATAAAGCAGGTTAAACTCCAGAAAAAAATCTTAAAGTGTAAAAGAAAAATATATTCCCTCCAAACCCATTAAATAAGTTTATAAATAATTTTGAAATATTAAATTATATTAGGGACATTAGTTTGTGTGCCCACATATCTTGATCCCGCTCTGGATATATGCAAGAGCATACCATATTAAAAAGGGGAGAAACATATGGAGGCTGCAGAAGCTTGAGCAAGTCATGATACGGTTTGAGCTGTGTTCTGAGAAGTATTCATCTTTCAAACTTGTGTAAAGGAGACTGAAACAGAGAGATGATTTTGAAGGCTATTAAAAAGATCTATGTAAAAAGTGATGTATTACTATTAATAAATAGTAAGTACTAATAAATATGGAAAAAAGAGTGAAACTCTTCTCTCTCTACTTCCTTTATTATCATAACCAAGTACCAAAGGTAATTGAAAAATGTTGACTAAGTATATATAGTCTTAGTTCTTAATTCTTAGCTCCTCAATGGAAATCTTCTCTCAAATTCTGAAAGTTAATTAATCTTTGTATGTAAACAGTCTATAGAGAAATTTTAAGTCATTAAAGTATGAACTTGACATTGCTATTTTGCATATTCATCTACCATGATCAAAATATGAGGTTTTTTACCCATAGTATTCACAAAATTAATGTTTCTCTTAGACTGAGACATTTATAACAAAAGTAATTTTAAAAACTCTATGATTTATGGAACTATAATTTATTATATGCCAGGCACTATAGTAGGCACTTTCCATATATTTTCCCATTTAACCTTTACTTCAGCACTGTGAGGCAGGAATTTTATTACATCTCCACTTAATAGAGAATTAAGGCTCAAAGATATGTAATAACTTGCCCCTAATCAGACTAAAGCTAGTAAATGGTGATACTGAGATGCAAGCCCATGTGTACCCAATTCCAAGTCTATGCTCTTTCCACCACCATCCTAATCCCTTCTACTAAACAACATCATTAATTTAGCTGTCACATAAACAAAACCCTGAGTTCCAAGTGGCAGTGAATTGACAAGTCCCCCATTATTAAAATACTTTTCATTTATTTTTATAAATAGAGGCCCAGTGCACGAAATTCATGCACAGGTAGGGTCCCTAGGCCTGGTCGACGATCAGGGCCAATCTGTGGGGTGACCAGCAGGGTGATCAGGGGGTCCCTGCTGGCACCCACTTTGGTTGGCCTGGAGCCTGCAGGCTGGGGGCAGCTCCTCCATTGAGCGTCTGCTCCCTGGTAGTCGGTGCACGTCATAGCAACAGGTCATTCCACCACTCATTCTGCTGTTCAGTCGATTTGCATATTAGGCTTTTATTATATAGGATAATTGTGATATGCTATGCTATTTCTTTTAGAGTTTTTAAAACAGCTATTTCAACTCTTTAAACTTGACTTTTTAGTAAACTTGAGGTTAGTAATACTATTTATCTCACAGGACTAGAGGCCCAGTGCACAAAATTCGTGCATGGATAGGATCCCTAGCGGCTGCCAGCTGCCAGCCGGGACCTCCCTTCAATCGCTGCCAGCTGCGGGTCAGGGAGACCCTTCATTCCACGCAGCCCCGTGGTGGTCAGCACACATCATAGAGAGCAATCGAACTCCTGGTCTGTCAAACTTCTGAAAGGACACTTTGCATATTAGGCTTTTATATAGAGAGACTAGAGGCCCGGTGCACAAAAATGTGTGCACTTGATGGGGTTTCTCAGCCCAACCTGTGCCCTCTTGCAGTCTGGGACCCCTGGGGGGATGTCTACCTGCTGGCTTAGGCCAGCTCCCCGGGGGATTGGGCCTAAGCTGGCAGTCAGACATTCCTCTGGCAGCCTGGGAGCCCTTGGGGGATGTCCACTTGCCAGCGGGGAGCAGGCCTAAGCTGCAGTCGGACATACTTAGCGCTGCTGAGAAGGTGGGAGAGGCTCCAACCACCACCGCTGTACTGGCAGCCATCAGCCTGGCTTGTGGCTGAGCAGAGCTCACCCTGTGGGAGAGCACAGACCACCAGGGGGCAGCTCCTGCATTGTGCTTCTGCCCCCTGGTGGTCAGTGTGTGTCATAGTGACCAGTCATTCCTAGTCATCCTGCTGTTAGGTTCAATTTGTATATTACCCTTTTATATATAGGATAGAGGCCTGGTGCATGGGTGGGGGCCAGCTGGTTTGCCCTGAAGGGTGTCCCAGATCAGGGTGGGGGTCCCACTTGGGTGCCTGGCCAGCCTGGGTGAAGGGATGAGGTCCATTTTCAGGCTGGCCACACCCCCTTCAGGGTTGGGGGTCCTGCTGGGGTGCCTGGCCAGCCTGGGTGAGTGGCTGATGACTGTTTGCAGGCTGGTCACAGCCTCTTCAGGGTAGGGGTCCCTGCTGGAGTGCCTGGCCAGCCTAGGTGAGGGGCTGATGGCTGTTTGCAGGCTGACCAAGCCCCCCAACGGGGACCTTCACCCCATGAGGTGTGGCCAGCCTGGGTGAGGGGCTGATGGCTGTTTTCAGGCTGGCCACAGCCCCTTCAGGTTGGGGGTCCCTGCTGGGGTGCCTGGCCAGTCTGAGTGAGGGTCTGATGGATGTTTTCAGGCTCCCCACAGCCCTCTCAGTGTGGGGGTCCCCACTGGGGTGCCTGGCCAGCCTGGGTGAGGGGCTGAGGGCCGTTTTCAGGCTGGCCACACCCTCTTCAGGGTGGGGAGTTCTGCTAGGGTGCCTGGCCAGTTTGGGTGAGAGGCTGATGGCTGTTTGAAGGCTGGCCAAGCCCCCCAGAGGGAACCCTCACCCCATAAGGGTGTGGACAGCCTGGGTGAGGGGCTGAGGGCCGTTTTCAGGCTAACTACACACCCTTCAGGGTGGGGTTCCTGCTGGGGTGCTGGCCAGCCTGGGTGAAGGTCTGATGGCTGTTTGCAGGCTGGCCAAGCCCCCCAGCAGGAACCCTCACCACATGAGGGTGTGGCCAACCTGGGTGAGCGGCTGATGGTTGTTTGCAGGCTGGCCACGGCCCCCAGCCACCCAAGCTCCCATTGGAGGCTGGCTTGAAGCAGGTATCTGGGATTTATTTATCTTCTATAACTGAAACTTTGTTGCCTTAAGCGGAGGCCACAATCGGCCAGGGCAGGTGGGAAGCTTGGCTTCCTCCATCACCAGGGCAACCAAGCCTCCTGCTAGCTCCAGCTCTGGGGCTGCCGGCCTCCATCTTGGTTGGGTTAATTTGCATATAGTCACTCTGATTGGCTGGTGGGCATGTCTTGGGGCGTAGCAGAGTTGCAGTCATTTTGCATGTTTCTCTTTTATTAGATTATTTTACTGAGATACTTTTAGTACTGTACTAACTTATTGAGATTAAATCAGATCAAACATTTAAGCATTTGACAAGTTATCTAGCACGTATTTAGTGCAAAGTAAATATCAGCAGCTTTATTATCACACTAGAGGCCAGGTGCACAAAATTCATGAAGAGTAGGCCTCCCTTCCCCCTCTGGCACCTGAGACCTGGGCTTCCCTTGCAGCCCCAGCTTCGTCTGAAAGGTTGCCCAGAAGGATGTCTAGTCTAATTAGTATATTACGCTTTTATTATTATAGATTATTATATTTCATAAATATCTTATGACTGATAGTCCAATTCTTTGACCAAGAACCCAAAATCTCCATTACCTTCTACAGCACAAGAGAATTATATCCTTGGTTCTCAATATACAATCATGTAGCACCCACAATCTTAATTTCAAAGGTATCAAAAAAAGTATCTTTCTTCATTAAATTAAAAATGAGCTCCACTGAACACTGGAATTACAGAGTGCTTCAATTTTATAGCAGTTAATTTTTTAGGTTAGCCTGACATCTAGTGGAATGACTATAGCCATCCAAAACATTTAAAATACTTTTTTAAAAACCTAAGACATTGCATTAAATGAAAGGGCAGTATCTTATGTAAAGTGTTTAAAATAAAAAATAAGCCCTAGCTGGTTTGGCTCAATGGATAGAGCGTCGGCCTTTGGACTGAAGGGTCCCAGGTTCGATTCTGGCCATGGGCACATGCCTGGGTTGCGGGCTCAATCCCCAGTAGGGGGCATGCAGGAAGCAGCCAATCAATGATTCTCTCTCATCATTGATGTTTCTATCTGTCTCTCCTTCTCCCTTCCTCTCTAAAATCAATAAAATATATTTGAAATTAATTAATTAATTAATTAAAAAGTAAAATCAACGTATTTCTTATGTCAGGCACTGTACTAAATGCTTCCATATATATTATCGCACTCATTTATTTGTTCAAAATCAGTATTTAGTACCTGCTATGTGCTAGGCACTTAGAATTTTTAATAATTTTTTTAATATATTTTATTGATTTTTTACAGAGAAGAAGGGAGAGGGACAGAGAGTCAGAAACATCAATGAGAGAGAAACACCGATCAGCTGCCTCCTGCACGCCCCCCAGTGGGGATGTGCCCGCAACCAATGTACATGCCCTTGACCGGAATCGAACCTGGGACCCTTGAGTCTGCAGGCCGACGCTCTACCACTGAGCCAAACCGGTTCGGCTAGAATTTTTAAAAAGCAGTTATGATCCTTGTTCTTTTGGAGTCATAGACTAGTGGAGAATAAGTTATTACACTAATCATTATATAAATTAATAAAATTATAAATTGTGTTTGAATCTATGAAGCACTTTAGTAGAGAATCCTAAATTTAGTAGGGAGTTCATTTTAGGAAGGGCCTCTCTGAAGAAGTGATGTGTGAACCAATGTCTAAAGAATAAATAGGAAT
>NW_005871174.1:2819432-2829107 GCF_000147115.1 Myotis lucifugus | reverse complement strand
GAGACAGCAGTACCAGGTGAGCTTAGAGAGGTATAAGCAGGGACTTTTTCTGTTTAAGCAGGTCAATGGCCCTGGCCCAGTGGCTCAGTTGGTTGGAGCATTGTCCCATGCACTGAGAGGTTGCCAGTTCCATTCCAGGTCAGGGCACACACAGATTTGATTTCCCAGCTGGGGTGCTTATGGGAGGCAACCAAGCAATGTTTCTCTTTCATATCGCTCTTTCTTTTTCTCTCTCTCTCCCCCCACTTTTCTTCTCCCTCTTCTTCTTCCTCTCCCTCTCCCTCATTCCCTTGCTCTCTCTAAAATCAGTAAAAAATATCCTTGGGTAAGGATTTTTTTTTTAAGATAGGTCAATGTTAAGAACTCAGGATTTATCACTTTATCATAGGTATAAATGGAAGCCATTTAAAGCATTTAAACAGAGAGAGATATATGATGAAATATACGGTTTTAAAAGAACACTGGCTCCTATGGTGAAATGAATAGAAAGGAGGTGAATGTGAATATAAGAACGATTGGGACCAATTGGGAAAATATTTCAATAGTTAAAACAATAGATGGTTAGAGCTCAGACTATCGTGGTTGCTGTCAAGTTATATACAGAGTATGGCAAAAGTATGTTTACAGTTTATTCTTCTATTATTATTATTATTGCTTATTGTATTATTTTCCATACAAACAACTGTAAACCTACTTTTGCCCCACCCTGTATTTTTTATACTAATAATTGGCACTTTTGAGTGTGTGCTAGGCATTTACATGCATTACCTCATTTAATCCTCACAGTGACCATATGAAGTAAGCATTGTTAATATATTGGTTCTACAGATTAAAAAACTGAGGCTCGCAGTCAAAGACAAGTACTATATGATTCCCCTCACATGTGGAATTTAATGAACAAAGTGAACTACCAAGAAAAATAGAGACAGACTCATAGATGGCAGGCAGACAGCTTTGGTAGGGTGGGGGAGGGTAGGTGGAGGAATTGAGCAAAAGAGAAATAAAAGAGAGAGAAACTCATGGACGAGGACAGCAGTGTGGTGTTTGCTGGGGGGAAAGGGGTAGGGGTAGAAGAGGGCTTAGAGGGGATAAATGGTGATAGAAAAAAATAAAATGACAGAAGCAGATGTAGGCAGGCTGGAAAGGATGTTTCCATTCTACCTTCTCCAGGAAAACAGTTCTCTGGAGTATATTTAGTGGTCTTTCAGTATCTCAATCTGCAGAATTTTCTGTTCTCATTTTCTGGTGCAATATTTAATACTGTAGATCAGTGATGGTGAACCTTTTGAGCTCGGCGTGTCAGCATTTTGAAAAACCCTAACTTAACTCTGGTGCCGTGTCACATATAGAAATTTTTTGATATTTGCAACCATAGTAAAACAAAGATGTGTATATTTTTGATATTTATTTTATATATTTAAATGCCATTTAACAAAGAAAAATCAACCAAAAAAATGAGTTCGCGTGTCACCTCCGACACGCGTGTCATAGGTTCGCCATCACTGCTGTAGATCATTACTTTCTTTAAAACTCTCTAGTCCCTTTTAAAAGTAGACAAAAAATGTCTAATAAATAATATAATGAATGCCCATACACACTAGCTTAAGTAATCCAAATAAAACTCCAAATGCATTCTCTTCCCTTATCCCAGAGATCATCACTATTTTTAATTAGGTGTTTCTCTTTTTTTATGCTTTCTTTTATCATTTTACTACTTATATATATTGTACAGGTATCATATGAATATATGTATAATATGTATGAATACATGTTTAAACAATATATACTACTGATGTGAATATTTTAGTCTTTCAATGACAATTTGTGATAAATTTTTTTAGTCTGTCCAAAAGTACCAATTTGGGAACTCCTAAGGGATAGTTTAGTTGCATATTAAATTCTAAATTTATTGATTTCTTTTCCCCCTCAGCTCTTTGAAAATACTGTTTAATTAACTTCTGGCTTCCACTATTGTTCTTGAGAACTCTGCTGCTGCTCTATTCAATAGTTATTTATTTGTAGGTAATCTGTCTTTTATATTTTACTAGAAGCTCATTGCAAAAATTGGTGCACTCGGGGGGTCTCTCAGCCCAGCCTGCACCCTCTCGCAGTCTGGGAGCCCTCGGGGGATGTCCAACTGATGGCTTGGGCCCATGGGGAGCAGGCCTAAGCCGGCAATTGGACATCCTTAGTGCTGCCGAAGAGGTGGGAGAGACACCTGCCACCGCCGCTGCACTCGCCAGCCATGAGCCTGGCTTCTGGCTGAGCAGCGCTCGCCCCTGTGGGAGTGCATTGACCACCAGGGGGCAGCTCCTGTGTTGAGCATTTGCCCCTTGGTGGTCAGTGTGCATCATTGTGATCGGTTGTTCCATTGTTCGGTCAATTTGCATATTTGCCTTTTATGCCTGTGGGATCAGGCCAAAACCAGCTCTCCAACATCCCCAGAAGGGTTCTGGATTGTGAGAGGGTGCAGGCCAGACTGAGAGACCCTACTGGTGCACACTTGGGGCCAGGGAGGGATGCGGGAGGTTGGCCAGCTGGGGAGGGAAATGGGAGGGCTCCAGGGATGTCAAGCCCGTCTCATTCAGTCCTAATCAGCCGGACCCCAGCAGCAAGCTAACCTACTGGTTGGAGCGTCTGCCCCCTGGTGGTCAGTGCACATCATAGCGAGTGGTTGAGCAGCCTTAGCATATCATTAGCATATTACACTTTGATTGGTTGAATGGATGACCAGACACTTAGCATATTAGGCTTATATTATATAGGATTCATGTCTAGATTTTACCTTTGTCTTTGCAGTAGTACAATTTCACTGCCTAGCATGTACTTCTTTTCATTTATTCTGCTTGAGACTCCTGATTATTGACTTTGAGACATTATTTTATCAATTCTGGAAAATTATCAACTATTGTATCATCAAATTTTTCCCTCTTCTTTCTTATCTTGCTTTCTGAAAATCTTGTTGAATAATATTCTGAACTTTCTCTTCATTTTTCTTAATTCATGTGGGGTTTTCATTTCCTATTTCTCCATGCTGCCTACTGTATAATTCTCTCAGAACTATCTACTATTTACTAATATCTTTTCATCTGTATCTAATAAACTATTAACCAGGCCATAAGATTTTATTTTAATGACTGTATTTTAATTTTTTTTAATATGTGTTCTTATTTTCACAGTGTCTTACTATTTTCTTTAGATTTTAATCTTCCTTTACTTCTCACTCTCCTAATGGAAATCTTATCTATCATATCTATGCAAATGACTCCAAAGTCTATCTTTAACCCAGTATTCTCTCCCAAGGTTTAATTACATATTCCAATTACCTTCTAGACGCTACCAAATGTTTCATGTCTTATGCTATCAATTTTACCTGAGTACTCCATGAGTAGTGGAGTAATAATGTGCTCTTCCTGTGATTTTCTATAGCCCTTATTTGTTCTACTCAATTAATAGTTAGCAATATACAGCCTCACAGTTGGTGTTCTTTACATATGAATAAAACTAGATTATATGCCCTCAGAGAATAAGGATCATGTTTTGTGCTTCTTAGCAAGACTTTGAATATCCTTAACTCTATCACAACCATTTGAATGCCTTCAAAGCTAGACTTTCTTAGATTTGACTTCCCATACCTTACATGTACCTGTCCTTTAACAGAAGGAACAATCTTACATTGGTTGATGTCCTCCATCAAATTTACCATAGGGATTGTTCATAATATGTATTTGATTGTTGATGTAATTGGTAAATAACACATAAGTGGGACCTTTTGAAATTTCCTTGGGAATTTAAGAGTTTAAATTTATAAAACTCCTATACCTCAAACCATCAGTGAATAACTGATATGTACCTTTCAATGTAGAAAGCTTATATCTAGTGTAAGTTATATTAACCTAAATTACAACAATATAGGCTAACCTATTATTTTATTCTTCCTTTTAGTCTTCATCCCAAGTCACAAAGTAATATGACTATCTAAAATATAAAGTAAAATTATAATTAAGCTTTATTTTACAGTGGATTCAGTACTCCCAGTGAAAACATGGGCATAAAAGGCAAGATAATTTTAGAAACTTGGAAACGAGAATAAAAGTCCCAGTAACCTAGGACTTTTACCCAAGATCAAAGGTTATGGTGAACTAAATTATTCCAAGATTCTAAGCATAATAAGAAAGAAATTATATCTTCTTGAGGTGAGGGAAAGTTTCAGCTTATTGGGTAGTATCTATGGCAAGTAAGGTGGATTGTGTCAAAAGCTGGTTTGTTTAGTTTTTTTTATTTAAAACTAGAGGCCCGATGCACGAAATTTGTGCAAGAGTAGGCCTTCCTTCCCCCGGCTGCCAGCACTGGCTTCCCTCTGGCACCCGGGATCCGGGCTTCTCTTCAGACCCAGGCTTCCCTCGCAGCCCTGGCTTCATCTGGAAGGTTGTCCAAAAGGACGTCTGGTCTAATTAGCATATTACACTTTTATTATTATAGATGTAATGAAGATTTAATCATTATATTAATTCTTAAATATAAAATACTAGACAAAATTAGATTCCTTACTCTTGCATAATAAACATTTGAGAAGACGACGAAGTTTTTTTTTTTCCTCCCTCTTTTATACAATGTACATAATCCCTTTTGTAAAACAGGAAAGCAGTTTTTAAGTGTACATGTGTAAATTCCTCTTCATCCTCCTAGACCCCTTCCTCTCTCTGTCTCCTCTATATGTACCATTCTGAACCAACGTGGGTGTATGAATATATATATATATACACACACATATACTGTATATTCTTTTTAAATAAATAAATGGAATCATACTAAGGTTATATTATATGAGTTGCTTTTTTCTCTTAATATAATTTAGAATTTTTTCCATTTTAGTGCATATTTATCTCCATAATTGTTTTAATAATTGTATAGTGTTCTAGATTATGAATGCACAATAAGTCATAAAACCATTTCCTTACTAATTAACATTTATTTCCAGCTTTTTAGTATTAAAATTAGTGTTACAAAAAATATCTTTGTATAATTATCTTTGTACACATAGAAAGGGTTGAAAAACATTTTAAATTTCTATAACTATGCAAATTACTACTCCAAATGTATTTATCAATGTGTATTTCCCCCAACAGTGTATGTGAGTGCTTGTTTTCCTTGGGATGAAGACTAAAAGGAAGAGTAAAATAATAGGTCAATAATGTCAATAACACTGGACATTAATGCTGACTCTGTTTAACTCCCTACTGAAAATATTTCCATTTTAAATGTTAAAAATAATATTTTAGCACTTTTCGATTGTGTGCTCACTGCTAGTCCTTGCTGCCCCACTCACAGTGTTCACAATACCCTGTGAATAAAGAAGACCAGCAAACCATTCAGGGTACAGTAAGTGGTGTAGATGCTACCAACCGCTTATACTTAAAGTGATGACGGAAGGAAAGGGCAAACCATAATTCCTCTTCCTTTCGGTCTTCCTTACTCACCAGTAAGCCAAGGGTAGAAAATATTGGTAGAATGTACATAAATTAAAAAATGAAGTTTTAAAAATTGAGTTAGACTTGTGTAGCATTTGCACTATTTTGGTAAGAATAAAATGCAGACATGTGCACACTATGAAATATAAATTGTGTCATTTCAATGACTATCCATACATGTTAAATGCTCTTATATCTGCATTTTAAAACTGGCATTATAAAATATGAAGATGTATGGTAAAATTCAGGCTAATAAATTTTTAATTCTTCTGTGCTTTGAATGGCGTTAAATAGCAAATAAAAATACTATAAAAGTTGAGAGAATATAAAAGTAAGGAAAAAGTTTTGGAGTTTCTTTAGTATCTTTTCATGGAACTTTTCTCCTGCTTCTTCAATAAGGGGCTCCATACTTTCATTTTGCACTGAGCCCTGCAAGTTATGTTGTCAGCCCTGTTTATCAGTCTAAAAACTGAAAGGAAGTTACAGTACAGTAGACTTTCAGTTCCTGCCTGGCAGATATTAAGAATTACTTATTCTACAACTACTAGAGGCCCAGGGCATGAAAATTCGTGCACTCAGGGGGGTCCTTCAGCCCACCCTGTGCCCTCTCGCAGTCCAGGAGCCCTCGGGGAGCAGGCCTAAACTGCAGTCTGGCCTCCCTCTGCAGGAGGCGAGGCGACCCCCTAATTGCCCCTCAGCCGCCCCCGGTCACCACAGCCCCCCCCATTGCTGGCCCCTCCCTCTGCCTGTTGGCACCCGCCTTGGCTGGCCTGGCACCTCCCGCTCACTGGCCCTGCCCCCTGCTGACCGTAACTCCACCTTTTGGCTATTTGCATATTAGGCTTTTATTATATAGGATTCTCCCCCTCTTCTTTGCTAACATACCCTCGTTTTGTTCAGGATGACCATTTTCCTTGTTGAAAAAATGAGTGTTTTTTTAACATGGGCACAAGCCTTTTATCCAAAACCTATTGCATTTACAAGGAAAACAAATGACCCCAGGTCTGGGCAATGAGATGTAAACAATAATTGTTCTTTGGGGCTTATGAAAGAGCCATTTTGGAAGGAAGGAAAGGAGGAAGGGAGGGAGGAAGGGAGGGAGGGAGGGAGGGAGGGAGGGAGGTAGGAAGGAGGGAGGGAGGGAAGGAAGTGAGTCTGTCTCAGGTGGCAAATATCTTTTGCCTTTACCTTTCAGCCTTTTTCTGCTGTGAAAATATATGTGATGTCTAGAAGTACAGGAGACATCTTGAGATACAAGAATGAATGCTACAGGCTATGAAAAGGAAGATAGAAACACAGAAATCTGATTGCCTCTGAACTTTTAGTAGGTGAGAAAATAAATCCCAATTTGGGTAAGTCACTATAATCAGGTTTCTGTTATATGAACTGAACACAATCAATCCCTAACTAATACAGGCAGTCTAGATAACATGAAAACTCTTCCACTACAGACACCTAGTAATGCTGGGTGCAAAAAATATATATTTTTAATATATACTTGAGCTTTTTAAAAAAGACAGAGAAATACTTAGGTGGCAGAAATTAAGAAGAAACTGAACCTCTGAGCCGAGAGCATATAATATGATCCCGTCTTGAGAGAGGAGGGGTTTGGATGAAGAATGTGCTTCAATTTTTAAACTCATGTGGTAACCAGAGATAAGACTTTGGGCCCTTAGTGCAAGCAGAAATTAAAAATTATGAGTTCCTCCTCATTCATGCCCTTCCTACATATATAAATTGAAAATCTGTGATCTGTAACCTCAGTGAAAGGGTAAACTAGATAAAATTCACTCCCTAGCACAGCAAAATGACTAGGAAGCTTTTCTATCATGGCATGAGCTTGAAAAGAGAAGAAAAAAAGGGTCTCCAAGAGAATTTGTATTCGTGATTTGTGCTTCTGCTGATTAAGGTTTCAACTTTACAATGTCTGAATGACCTTGGGACTTCTAAGCCCAGAAATAAATTCATATAAAAACTGGTCACTCAGGAGAAACCAAGATGGCGGCATAGGTAAATAAAGGAAATTGCTGCCTCCGACAACAACTTCAAAAATACAATGAAAAGACAAAACGGACATCATCCAGAACTACAGGAAGGCTGGCTGAGTGGAAATTCTACAACTAGAAGGAAAGAGAAAAGCATACCGAGACTCAGAGGAGCTGCGAAAGTAAAGTGCAGAGGTACGGAGGCTCGAGCGCACGAGGAAAGGGGCAGGCACCTGAGGACGCGGCTTTTTGAATCGGGAGGGAGTCACAAGCTCCCGACTGCTCTGAACTCCAGTTCCGGGAGTTCTCTGGGGACCCACGACTCATACGGGGAGAAACTGGACTGTCTGGCAGCAGGCAGAACTCGGAACTTGAGGGCAGCTTTCCCTCAGAGGTGCTTGCAGCAATTACTGGGACACTGAGACGCGCAGCCCCTTAAGGCAGGACTGAGGAGCAGCCATAGCTTCTTGCTCCACCCTTTGATTCCCTGAGACCCCGCCCCACCCAGGCTGTGGCAGAGGCTTTTGCATATGAATGCCCTGGCCCTTTGCAATCTGAAAAGTACCTAACAAAGTACAGCTGGGCCAGATAGACCCAGAACTTCCAAGAGAAGACCGAAGGCCCCACAGAAGCTGCATTGCTTCACAGCTGGGCCTCATCTGGGTACCTCCAAACCCTCCAAAAAAGAAGGGGAATCTGCAGATCTCTTCGTAGCTCCTGCTGGGTAGCTTTAGGCAGAGGCTAAATTAGCACCTCCTTAGAACCAAGAGCCAGTGTACCCAGTGGTCAGAGTGAGACCATCCAGATTACAACTCCTCAAATCCATAAGGAACACACTCAGGGGGCAGACTCAGTGCACACCAAAGCCCTACTGAAGCAAGCCTTACCCCAGAAGGGTGTCTTCAGCACAGAAGTTCTCCCACTGCAGACACAGCTGATTCTCACAGCCAATGGGCCTGGAGGTCAATTCCTCCCATTGATACCAACAACAATCAAGGCTTAACTACAACAAGACTGTGCACAAAGCCGACAAGGGGGTGCACCAAGAGTGTCTGTCCACCTCAGGTAATTGGGGAGGCTGAGTCGCTGGGCCCTATAGGACACCTAGCACACAAAGCCACTCTATCAACAAAGGGAAGCATAAAAAATGCCAAGACAAAGAAACAGGTCACAAATGACAGAAATGGAGGAAAGCAAATGACTGGATATAGAGTTCAAAACCACACTTTTAAGGTTTTTCAAGAATTTTATGGAAACCGCCGATAAATTTAGTGAGACCCTGGAGGATATAAAAAAAGACCAACTAGAAATTAAGCATACACTGACTGAAATAAAGAATAATATACAGGCCGAAACCAGTTTGGCTCAGTGGATAGAGTGTCGGCCTGCAGACTGAAAGGTCCCAGGTTCGATTCCGGTCAAGGGCATGTACCTGGGTTGTGGGCACATCCCCAGTGGGAGGTGTGCAGGAGGCAGCTGATCGATGTTTCTAACTCTCTATCTCTCTCCCTTCCTCTCTGTAAAAAATCAATAAAATATATTAAAAAAAAAAGAATAATATACAAAGATCCAAGAGCAGACAAGAGGATCCCAAGAATCAAGTCAAAGATTTGAAATATGAAGAAACAAAAAATACCCAACCAGAAAAGCAAAAAGAAAAAAGAATCCAAAAATATGAAGATAGTGTAAGGAGCCTCTGGGACAACTTCAAGTGTACCAACATCAGAATTATAGGGGTGCCAGAAGAAGAGAGAGGGCAAGATATTGAAAACCTTTTTGAAGAAATAATGACAGAAAACTTCCCCTACCTGGTGAAAGAAATAGACTTACAAGTCCAGGAAGCACAGAGAACCCCAAACAAAAGGAATCCAAAGAGGACCACACCAAGACACATCATAATTAAAATGCCAAGAGCAAAAGACAAAGAGAGAATCTTAAAAGCAGCAAGAGAAAAAAAGTCAGTTACCTACAAGGGAGTACCCATAGGACTGTCAGCTGATTTCTCAACAGAAACTATGCAGGCCAGAAGAGAGTGGCAAGAAATATTCAAAGTGATGAATACCAAGAACCTACAACCAAGATTACTTTATCCAGCAAAGCTATCATTCAGAATAGAAGGTCAGATAAAGAGCTTCACAGATAAGAAAAAGCTGAAGGAGTTCATCACCACCTAACACCGAGTATTATATGAAATGCTGAAAGGTATTCTTAAGAAGAGG
>NW_005871174.1:2816231-2819278 GCF_000147115.1 Myotis lucifugus | reverse complement strand
ATCGTACCTCTTTGGATGAGGACAGTGGGAGGGTAAGGCAGAGGGTGGGGTGGATCCTGGGTGGAGGAGAGCTATGGGGGGGAAAAAAAGAGAACACCTGTAATAATCTGAACAATAAAGATTTAATTTAAAAAAAAAAAACTGGTCACTCACCAGTGATAATTTTAGGATCTCTGACAAAAACATTTTTTAAAAGTCATTAAAAGTGAGTTGATTTTTTTAAAAAGCTACAAGACCAAAATGGAAACAATCCAAAAACAATGGGGATCAAGAGACATAACAAACAAAAGAATTAGACATTGGTCCTGATTGAAAAAGGATACATCTATATGATACCACTTATATAGTTTAAAAATATAAAATAGTATCATTTATAGATATATATAATCAGTAAAAGTATAAAAATGTAATAGAAATTGTTCATATCAATTTAAGAATAGCAGTTAACTCTCAGAAAGAGAGAGAGAGAGAGAGAGAGCGAGAGAGAGAGAGAGAGAGAGAGAGAGAAAGAGATCAAGTTTCAAAAACAGAGTGAAGGACTGCCCAGCCATTGTGGCTCAGTTGGTTGGGTATCATTGCATGCACTGGAAGGTTGCTGGTTGATTTCCAGGTCAGGGAACATATCTGAGTTGCAGGAATATATCCCAGGTAGGGGGTGTCTAGGAGGCAGCCAATGGTTGTTTCACTGGCATATTCATGTTTCTCTCTCTCCATCTCCCTTTCTCTCTAATTATCAATTAAAAATAAAAAGAATGACGAACTGATTTGATTTAAGGAAAATTGAGCATCATAAGAACTGGATTTAACACCTGATCTTGGCTTGCATGCTTTTGCTATGAAGACATTATTAGAATAATCAGCAAAACTTGAATGAGGTTTCTGGGCAAACATGTACATAAATTTTGTACTATTCCTGCAAAAGTTTTGTTAGTTTAAAATTGTATCAATATAAAAATTGTTTTTAAAAAGAAGAGGATGGGTTCCTGTTCAAGATGGCGACTTAGGAAGATTCTTAACTCACCTCTTCCCATAAAAACACCAAGTTTACAGTTACATATGGAACAACTTCCTCTTGAAAAAAAGAAAAACACTGCTGGCTGAACAATGACTACAGATCAAGCAAATAAAAAGAAAACCACATAGAAATGGGTAAGAGAAGCTGGGCCACAATATCATCATAAACCCCATCTCCAGCATGGCAACTCACAATCTAGAGGGAACTCAAATCCTGAGAAACAGAGTTGAACTCCACATCAGGCACCTCAGCTTTTTTTTAATTATTATTATTTCAGAGAGGAAGGGAGAAGGAAAGAGAGATAGAAACATCAATGATGACGAAGAATTATTGATCAGCTGCCTCCTACACACCCCACACCGGGGATCGAACCCACAACCCAGGCATGTGCCCTGACTGGGATGAAACCATGACCTCCTGGTTCATAGGTTGACGCTCAGTCATTAGGCCACGCCAGCCAGGCCACCTCAGCTTTTAATAACCATACCTGAGAAGTAAGCCCCCAAAACATCTAGCTTTGAAAATCAATAGGGCTCACATCCATGATATTCACAAGTCTATAGTGGTCAGAGAAATGGCTTGTAAAGGGCTTGTTTGCTAGGACTCACCCATTCCAGGACCCAGCCCATTGGCAGCCAACAGTGCTCTGACTTTAAATGATAGAGGCTCACTGCTTATATTAAAGTATTGGCCTGAGGGATCGGCATCTAATTGAACACATACACATCTAAGAGACTGCTGGAACACTCTCCAGGGACAGAGACTGGTGGGCACTATATTTGTGTTCTTGTTCTGCCTTGTTTAGACTGAGGGCTCCATCTTTCTTTTTTTCCTGTGGGTCCCATCTTATGTGCTTCCTCTGACTCATTCGAGCTAGTGGTTGCCATCTTTGGGCTCTCGCTCTGCCTTGCTCTAGCCAGCATGTACACCTTTTTTTTCTTTTTCCCCAAGTGCCATCTTTACACTGCCCCTTTGCCTTACTACAGCCAACTAGTTGGCACCTTCTTTGTGCTGTCCCTCTGCTGCACTCCAGATGACAGTACTTTCCAGAAGGGGGTTTTTAAACATCTCTGGTACCCTGATTTGTGTAGTTATCACCCATAATGCCCCTTCATTTCCTAGCTCTGAAGACCAAGGGGGGCTTGCATTCCTGGGTCCCATAGGACTGTAACTAATCAGAGAGACCATTCCTGACAAGCTACCACTCCTGGATATTGCACAGACAACACACTGAAACACCACCCCCACCCCAATTCTTTCTATGAAATAGGACTATTTGCTGGTGCAGGAACTTTGACTTGAGGGTCAGGCTTCTGGTTTGACACATATGTAAAGCCTTAAGGAAGTGCTCTTAGGGAACAGAGGCCAAGGGGTGCCATCTTTGTGCTCTCCTTCTGCCTCACTACAGCTTGCCAGCATCATGGAGTAAAAAGCTTATACCTTTATCTGATGTTCTGATTTTTGCTATTGCTATCAGGAGACACTTCTACATGGTCTAGTCCTGGTGGCCAGTAGAGCTTATGCTCATAGATTCCATAGGACTGTAACCAATGGAAAAAGAGTTCTTAATCAGCTATCACCCTCAGGCCAAAGCAGAGGTAACAGACCCAAAATCTCTATGAAAGAGCCTATTAGCTAATCATCATTGATGCACCCTGAGAGATAGGCTTACAATGAAACACAAATCTGAGGACTGAATGTAATCCTTTCCATAGACCTCAGAGAGCAAATACTATCTCTGTACTCTCCCTCTGTCATGCTTTAAAGCACCAGTATCTCCTGGAGGGGAACACTTAGGCGTGTCTGGTGCTGCAAATTTTATGTCTGGTGCTCTAGTTTCTACACTACCACCCAGGGGACACCCCTTGACAAACTGGTTCTGGTGGCCAAGGGGCCTTGTATTCCTGAATTCCATGGGACTATAATAATCGGAGAGAAGGTTCTGGGCAGGCTTCTACCCCCAAGGCACTGCAAAGACAAGAGACTGAAACACATCCCCAATATTTCTATGAGACAGGTCTACTTGCTTGTC
>NW_005871174.1:2806582-2816131 GCF_000147115.1 Myotis lucifugus | reverse complement strand
AAATAAAGATAAAGATATACTGCCTGAGTGTCTGGTTTCCAATCAGCTTCAATCTGCTGACTGAGATATTCCCCTTTGGAACACTAAAAAGTCTTGACATACCCCTCAACTACTAAATAAAAACGGTTGCTTGGCCATAACCGGTTTGGCTCAGTGGATAGAGCGTCAGCCTGCGGACTGAAAGGTCCCAGGTTCGATTCCAGTCAAGGGCATGTACCTTGGTTGCGGGCACATCTCCAGTAGGGAGGCAGCTGATTGATGTTTCTCTCTCATTGATGTTTCTAACTCTCTATCTCTCTCCCTTCCTCTCTGTAAAAATCAATAAAATATATATATTTTTTAAAAAAAGGTTGCTTGGAAAATTACAAAGGTTTGAGAGACAACAAAGAATTAAGGCAGGACTGAACAATGAGATGCATCTGCTACACAAGGGCAACCCTTTAAGAGTGGAAGAAGTGATTGTTTCATCTAAAGCATATAAACCAACACAGAATCAAACAAAATGAAGAAACAAAGGAATATGTTCCAAACAAAAGAATAAGACAAACCTCAAAAAAATTATTTGAAAAATAATGGCTAAAAACTTTCCTAATTTGGAGAAGGAAACAGACATCCAAATTCAAAAAGCCCAGAGAGTTCCAAAATGAAGAAACCAAAGAGATCCACACCAAGGCACATACAATCAAAATATCAAAAGTTAAAGACAAGGAAAGAATCTTAAAAACAGCAAGAGAAATATAACTTGTTACATACAGAAAACCCCAATGAGCTTAGCAACAAATTTTTCAGCAGAAGCTTTACAGGCTAGAAGGGCGTGAAATGATATATCAAAGTGCTGGAAAATAAGTATTTCCAACTAAGAATTCTATACCAGGCAAAATTGTCATTCAAAATTAAAGAGATCAATTGTTTTTCAGACAAGCAATAGTTAAAGGAGATTATCATCAGTAAACCAGCCTTACATGAAATGTTAAAGAGACTTCTTTAAGCTGAAAATAAAGGGTGCCAATTAGTAACAAGAAAATGTATGAAAGAATAAATTTGACTGCAAAAGCAAATGTATAAAGGTAGTGAATTAATCATATATAAAGCCAATATGAAAGTTAAAAGACAAAGGTAGTAAAAAATAAGTATAATAATTAATAGTTAAAAGATACACAAGATAAATAGATATAAAATGTAACATCAAAAACAAAATGGGGCATTAACCCATAAACCAGGAGGTTTATTACAGAGATGGAAGAAAAGTTCAACAACACAAATCAATCAACAGAATACAACATATTAATAAAACAAAATATAAAAATCATATGATCATCTCAACATATGCAAAAAAATTGCTAAAATTCAACACTCATTTATGATAAAAAAAAAAAAAACTTTCAATAAAAAAGGTATGGAGGGGGCCGGCGAGACCTGAAGAGGCGCAGGTGTGCGCACGTGCTGGGCCGGAAGAAGCCGGCTGCCAGAAGATATGGCTCGTGGACAGCAGAAGATTCAGTCTCAGGAGAAAAATGCCAAAAAGCAAGCCGGACAAAAGAAGAAACAAGGACATGACCAAAAGGCTGCTGCCAAAGCTGCCTTAATATATACCTGCACTGTCTGTAGGACACAAATGCCAGACCCTAAGACCTTCAAGCAGCACTTTGAGAGCAAGCATCCTAAGACTCCACTTCCTCCAGAATTAGCTGATGTCCAGGCATAAAGTTGTTTACAGGTGAATTCATGACACCTTTGACTCTTCTACTGTCTCAGACCTTAGGTAACAAACCTGCAGCTGCTTTTCTAACAAACTGTTGATCAGCAAAAATAAAGGGGCTACAGCAACACTCATTTTTATGCTGTTCCCTTTTGGGCTTCATGCAAAGACAATTCTGTGTAAATGTACAGTTGACTCTAATTTGGAAATCTGAAAATCAGTCCATCCTTGTTATAAAAAAATTTTTACAATTGTAATTATATTGATGTTCATATTGTGTAAAATAACTCATTTAATAAAGTAGTATTTTGATTAAAAAAAAGGTATGGAGGGAATATACTTCAATATAATAAAGACTATATATGACAAGCTCAAAAATGACATCATCCTCAATGGTGAAAACCTGAAAGATTTTCCTCCAAGATCAGGAACAAGGCACGGATGTTCACTCTTGCCACTTTTATTTGACATGATATTGAAAGTCCTAGTCACAGCAATTAGGCAAGAAGAATAAATTTTAAAAATCCAAATTGGAAAGGAAAACATGAAACTGTAATTATTTGCAGAAGTCATGATACCATATATAAAATACCTTAAAGACTCCACTGAAAAGAAGGCTAGAACCAATTTAAAAATTCATCAAAGTTGCAGGATACAAAATTAATATTTTAAAAATCTGCTAGATGTCTATACACTGATAGCAAACTATCAGAAAGAGAAATGAAGAAAACAATCCAATTTATAATTATCCCCAAAGGAATAAAATATATAGAAATAAATTTAACCAAGGAGAAAGACCTGTATAAAGAAAACTATAAAACATTAATGAAAGAAGCTGAAGAAGACACAAATAAATAGAAGGATATCCCACACTCATGGATTAAAAGAATCAATATTGTTAAAATGTCCATACTACCAAAATCAATGCACAGATTCAATGTAATCCCTATCAAAATTCCAATGGCATTTTTCACAGAAATACAACAAATAATCCTAAAATTTATCTGAATAACCAAAGCAATCTTGAGAAAGAAGAACAAAGCTGGAGGCATGACACTCCCTGATTTCAAACTACATTATAAAGCTATTGTAATACATTGTAATACAGTATGGTTTAGGCATAAAAACCAATACATAGATCAATGGAACATAATTGAAAGTCAAGAAAGAAATCCACGTATGTATGGTCAATTTACTTATGACAAAGGAGTGAAGAATATATAATGGGGAAAGGAAAGTTTCTTCAATAAATGGCCCTGCGACAACTGGACAGCCACATGCAAAATAATGAACCTGAACTACCATCTTACACCATAAACAAACATTAGCTCAAAATGAATTAAAAACTTAAATATAAGACCTCAAACCATAAAATTCCTAGAAGAAAACATAGGTGGTAAATCCTTGGCATATATCTTGGCCATGTTTTTTTAATCGAAAAGCAAAAAACAAAAATAAACAAGTGGGACTACATCAAACTAAAAAACTTCTGCACCACAAAGTAATCATCAACAAAATGAGAAAGTAACCTACTGAATGTGAGAAAATATATGCAAGTCATGTATCTGATAAGGAATAAATATCAAAAATATATAAAGAACTTGTACAACTCAGCAGAAAAAAACAAAATCCGATTTTTAAAATTGGGCAAAAATCTATATAGACATTTTTTACAAAGAAGACATACAGATGGCCAAATGTAGAGGAAAAGATGTCCAATATCACTAATAATGAGGGAAATAAAAATCAAAACCACAGTGAGATATCCTTCACACCTATTAGAATGGCTGTTATTAAAAAGACAAAAATTAACAAGTGGTGGCTATGATGTGGAGAAAAGGGAAGGAAACTTTGTACATTGCTGGTGGCACTATAAACTGGTATAGCCACTATAGAAAACAGTATAAAGGTTCCTTTAAAAATTCAAAATGGAACCATGGTCAGTGTGGCTTAGTTGGTTGGAACATCGTCTCGTGCACCGAAAGGTGGCAGGTTCAATTGCAGGTAAGGGCACATACCCAGGTTGCAGATTCTATCTCAGTCAGGGTGTGTATGGGAGACAACCAATCAATGTTTCCCTCCCTTCCTCTAAGATTAAAAAAAAAATTCAAAATGGAACTACTATAAGATCCAGTAATTCCATTGTGAATCCTTACCCAAGGAAACTAAAACATTAATTTAAAAAGATATATACACCCCCATGTTGATTGCGCATTATTTGTAACAATAATGATATGGAAACAACCAAAGAATTCATTGATGGATGAATAAAGAAAATGTCACACACACACACACACACATACACACATACACACGAATATTATTCAGCCATAAAAAGAATGAAATCTTGCCATTTGAGATAACAGGGACCTTGAGGGCATTATCCTAAATGAAACAAATCAGCAGAGAGGGACAAACACTGTATGATATCATTTATATGTAGAATCTAAAAACAAAACAAGCCCTAGCTGGTTTGGCTCAGTGGATGGCAGATCAGTCTGCGGACTGAAGGGTCCCAGATTCATTTCCAGTCAAAGACACATGACTGAGTTCTGGGCTCGATCCCCAGTGTGGGGTGTGCAGGAGGCAGCTGATCAATGATTCTCTCTCTTCATTGATGTTTCTATCTCTCTCCCTCCCCCTTCCTCTCTGAAATTTTCTTTTTGTTTTTCCAGTTGGGTGTTTTTTGCTTCTTCGTATTTCAAATCTTTGACTTGATTCTTGCGATCTTCTAGTCTGCTGTTGGAACTCTGTATAATATTCTTTATTTCAGTCAGTGTATGCTTAATTTCTAGTTGGTCCTTTTTCATAACCTCGAGGGTCTCACTAGATTTCTTGAGGGTCTCACTAAGTTTATCGGTGGTTTCTAGAGAATTCTTGAAAAACCTTAAAAGTGTGGTTTTGAACTCTATATCCACTAGTTTGCTTTCCTCCATTTCTGTCATTTGTGACCTGTTTCTTTGTCTCTGCATTTTTTATGCTTTCCTGTGTTGATAGAGTGGTTTTCTGTGCTGGGTGCCCAGTGGCTCAGCCTCCCCATTTACCTGAGGTGGACACTCTTGGTGCACCCCTTTGTGGGCTTTGTGCACAGTCTTGTTGTAGTTAAGCCTTGATTGTTGTAGGTATCATCAGGAGGAATTGACCTCCAGGCCAATTGGCTGTGAGAATCAGCTGTGTCTGCAGTGGGAGAACTTCTGTGCTGGAGACACCCTTCTGGGGCAAGACTTGCTTCAGTGGGGCTTTGGTGCTCACTGAGTCTGCCCCCTGAGTGTGCCCCTATGGATCTGAGGAGTTGTAATCTGGATGGTCCCACTCTGACCACTGTGTACACTGACTCTTGGATCTCTAAGGAGGTGCTAATTTAGCCTCTGTCTGAGGCTACCTAGCAGGAGCCCAGCTGTGAAGCAATGCAAGCTGCTGTGGGGCCTTGGGCCTTCTTTTGGAAGTTCTGGGTTTCTCCCCATCCATGTATTTTTTTTTTAAAGTCATAGGAATATAATGTATATCATTGTGACCATAGTAAATAATACTATATTGCATATTTGGAAGTTGCAAAGAAAGTAAATCTTAAAAGTTCTCATCACAAGAGAAATTATTTCTGTAACTATGTAAGGTAAGGGATGTTAACTAGACTTATTGTGGTGCTCATTTGACAATGTATACAAATAATGACTCATTATGTTGTACATTTGAAACTAATATAATGTTACATGTCAATTATACCTCAATTTAAAAGTAAAAAAGAGGAGAAGAGGAGAAAGAGTTCAGAGAAAAAAATTCCAAAGACTTGATCAATCAGACATGGGAAATAAGAGAAAATCATCAAAGGAGACTCAGATTTCTAGCTTAAGAGACTTGGTGTATATAATTCAATTTGCCATTATAGGAAACCGGGAAAAAAATAACTTTCAGTAAAAACAAACTACAAGAGGCTCAGTACTGGAAATACTGAATCTATATTTGGAAAGTTGGGTTGGGGAGGAGGGGTTATAAATGAACAGTATACATCTTGATTTGATTATTTTATTCATTGAAAAAATTAACTGAGAGTTCTCTAAAGTTGCCAGTAGACCATTAAATTATAAAAATGAATAAGAAATGGTCACTGCCCTTGAGCAACTCAATCCAGTAAGAGAAAAGGAATCTATCTGTAGGCAAAGAGTAGAGACTGGTGGAACAAGTATGTACTCAGAGGATGATGGGTTCATTACCAATCTTGGCCACACTTTAGCATCACCTGGGGGAACTTCTAAACATCCCAATACCCAGTCCACACTCTGAAAGTGGAATCCAGGCATAAGTGGTTGCTTAAACTCTCCAGGTGATGCCCACATGCAGCCAAGATTAAAAGAGCAGTATCTTGCTCAACTCAGAAGAAAACACCTGGGACACCTTTCCTCTGAAACATTTGGCAATAGTGTGGAGAAGGACAAGAGGTGGAAATAAAAGAGTTTGGTTAAAGGAGCTCTTGGCTAATAATAGCTTGATGATTTATCATTCCTTTCTAAAGAAAAAGTATCAATGGCTAAGAATAATAGTATATGAGAATAAGCTAGGCATGTTAAGGAAAGGGTCAAAGTTTTGTAGAAAGCACTGCAGAGAGTATAAAAAGAATTCGATTAGAAAGAAGTAAAAGCTTTTCTAGGTAGTTATAAAGGTTTAGTGTGAGTAGGCAATCACTCATTAGTAGGTAAGTAGCATCCATCTACAAGGTTGTGCAATTTTCCCTAACAATGCTGGGAGTTTGAGAGCAGAAACAGAGAAAACATTCATCTGGGAATGTAGATTGATGGGTCAGAAGGACAGAGGCAGCTGAGAGTGCTGGTGAGAGTTAAAAAAAAAAAAAAGGAGGTGGGGAGTGGAGGGAGAGTAATGAGGCATGAGATTACAGGCCTTGATGATGATAAGAACATACTAAGTGAGTAAAAGAGAAACAGATGTCCAATGAGAGGGAATTTCGGTCAAAAAAAATACTTTCAATTTTAAGATATCAAGATAGCAGAGTACATGGTGAGTAATAGCAACAGACTCCTAATCAGTCTTTCTACCTGTCTTTGCCCCTCTACAGTCCATTATCCACACCGCCTAAAATGTGATCTTTCTAAAGTCTAATCATCTCTCCCCACTGACAGATGAATTCAGTCAGAAGCCATTTCAAAAAAGTCTTAATTATCACCTCCCCTACCCTGCTGGTTAATACCCAATTCCTCTACAAATCACTCCAGCCCAATCTTATACAAGCTTTTCTAGTTATAGTTCTCATACTATGTTTTACTTTACAAGTCTATTTCCCACATTAGATTCTGAGTTCCTTAAAAGCTGAAACCGAGTTTTAATCACTTTAAAATTCATATTTCAATGTCTTCCTGATAAATTCAACATTTAGAAGTATCAGCTCTGGCATTTCTGGTTTGCTTGTGCTTGTGTTATTACCTTTTTTACATATATATGTGTATATATTGATTTCAGAGAGGAAGGGAGAGGGAGATAGAAACATCAATGATGAGAGAGAATCATTGATTTACTGCCTCCTGCACCATCTGCATGAGCCTGCAACCTGGGCATGTGCCCTGACCAGGAATCAAACCATGACCTCGAGGTTCAATCACTGTATGTTTCTTTGGTGATAACTCTTTAGGCAACTTGTCCATTTTTGTGAAGATTTATTTAGTTAAAACTAGGTAGATAATATAATCTACAAATACACTTAGTCACACTGTATTATGTGATCATATGCAGAAGCAAATATTACAGCTATAGAAGGCTCAACAGGAAGAAGTGAAGATTTTTTTCAAGTTAGGCTGATCTACACCTTTGAGGAAGGGGATCCAGAGTTTTTTTCTGTAACAGTGGATGTGGTGTGGTGAGCCTTCTGTAGAAATAGACATAGATTGTAGCAAATACACTTATTGTGAAGATAGACATCTACAAAGATAGTAAGTGCTTAAAAATCTAAATATGGACAATAAATGAAAAACAACATTCCTAATTATATATTTCCTTTTCTATATTTCTGGAAAAATTAAAGATATGTATAGTATTTGGGGTCTAGGAGATTCATTCTACTGGAGTTATCTTAGAAAAAAAATGGTTGTGTCTGTCACCACCACCAAGAATAACCGAACACAAACAAATCTTTATGTTACCTGCTGTTCCTTAAAATGCCTTTAGAGCTAATCTTTCAGACTTTAACAACAGCCACTGCTTCTGTTTACTGCTGTTATAGTAAAACACTGAATGAGTTATGTGAGCTCATTCCATTGCCTGCAGGGCCGCATTTTCCCAGCCCTAATGTCACAAAAGGGCACAGCCCACACAAAAAACACACACTGTTTTCTTGAAATACTAAGGTCTCCCTCTCTCTCCTTGCTTGCACCTGTCTTAACTTAGTTCAAACATAGGCTATATCACAAAGACTGCTTAAGAAATTAATCAGAATCATGGTGTGTGTGTGTGTGTGTGTGTGTGTGTGTGTTAACAGATTTCACATCATATTCTCATTTGTTATCAAAATTCGCCGCGTTGAATCTTTAAGGATTATTCTATCTCACTCACCATTTTCTACTTCTTTGTGACCTCCACTTGGCACTCTGTGTCCTGGGCATCATACTTCGCACACAGTGGCACCTAGGGTTGACCCTGTAAGGCAGTCACAAAGTCCTTGCGGCAGCAAATAGTTACAGAGCTTCTGCTGGGGGTGAAGTCCCCTAAGGTGGTCAAGTTAAAGAACCGAAAGCATCCTGAAGGCAAGGACAGTGTTTTGAAGCACGGTATCCCCAGCATCCGATTCAGCTCTGGTACACGGTAGACATTCGATAATGCTGAATGAATGAAAACCGGCTCGGCGGGACCCTAACTCAACCCTCTTGTGCCACTTCCGAGACCTGCGGGCGCGGGTACAAGACGACAGGGAGCTGCTGGTTCTAATGACACAGCTACCGCAATTCTATGTTCCAACATCCATATTTTTCCTCCAAATAAAAAGAGGGGCCGGAGTCGTCTGCTCTTGGTTCTCTGGGACTAACCACAACAGCGCAGCGCTGCTGCGACTCCGCGGCGCGCTCCTCCCAGCGACGCGGACCTTCCCACGGGCGGAGCGAGCCAAGTTCCCGGCGCGCCCCGCGGCAACGCCGCGACGGTCCTGAAGGGGTCGCTGTTCCCGCGATCACCTCGCCACAAAGGCTCCGCCCCGCGGCGCCGCCCGCTTCCTCCGCTGGGAGCCTGACCCGGAGGCCAGAACGCCGACCCGTTTCCGGCTCGCCCACCGCGGCCAGCGCCGACGTTAGCGGCCGCGCTCCGGAAGGGACAGGCCCGGCGTCCCGGCTGCGGCGCCCGGACGCGGGGGCCGCTGGGAGGCGCTCGTCCTCTCCCCTCGCCCCACCCTCACCCCTCACCCCCGCCCCTTGACGGAAACGACAGCTGCGGCCGCGGGGCTGGCGCCGCCTCCCTCCGCTCCCCACGTCTGCCCGCGCCACTCCCGCCCGGCGCCCCAGCACGGCCGCGGCGCCTCCGCCTCCCCGCTAGGTCAGCCGGCAGCTCCGCCCGGCTGCGGCGAGGATGAACATGATGGACTTCAACGTCAAGAAGTTCGCGGCCGACGCGGGCACTTTCCTCAGCCGTGCGGTGCAGGTAGGCGGTGGGGGAAGGGGTGGCGTCTCCCGGAGGACCGGGTGGGGGGGATGCGGGAGCGTCCAGCCCGATCGCCGGGGCCCTCGCTCCCGGCTCGCCGACCACAGGGCTGTCTGCGGCGGCCGGAGGCCGAGAGATGGGCGCGCCTGCGCCCTGCGGGCCTGGGCGTCGTTCCGCGCTCTCTCTGCCAGCCGCCGCTCGGGGTGAGGGAGCGGGGGAGA
>NW_005871174.1:2752357-2806414 GCF_000147115.1 Myotis lucifugus | reverse complement strand
GGGCCCGGGGCGGAGCCCCTGGCTAGTTCCACCGGGAGTCGCCTAGAAGCGGGCTTCTGCTGAAGGCACCGCCGCCCTTTCTGTCCCCTCCTCGCACCCTCCCCGCCGAGTCGGAGAAGGAAGTGTCCTTTTCCTGCCCCTCTGCCCGGAGAGCCGCGGGCACGGTTCCCCGCAGCGCCTCTCCCTCCCGGGAAGGACGGCCCTGGGCTGAGAAATGGAGGTCGCCAGTTGGCGTCCGGACTTGGCCGAGGCCCCGGGAAGGCTGGATGGAGCCCGGGGGTTCCCGCACAGCCTCGGGCCCGGGGCGTGGCGGGGGGGAGGCTCCCATGGGGCCTGCAGCCACTTTAGGGGGGAAAGGCGACCCGCGCCGGGTCCTCCGCAGTCAGGGGAGGGTCGGTCCTCGGGAACTTGGGCGGCTTTCCGCCGGCGTCACCCACACGATGGCCACTCGGTTCCGTCTGCGAACAGATGTAGATTGTACCACAACACGGGTTGTCAGCAGTCTGGTGTTTAAGCTGATGCCATCGTCACAGTAACAACAGCGTGCTCTTTTGGGAAGAGGACACAGAAACAGCTCTCCGGGCTGCATGCCGCATTGATACCGAGAGGTAAAGCGGTTGGTCTGGCTTTGCTGCTTGATCCCAGTTTTACGGGCACAGTCGCTCTTACGTTGCACCGTGCTTGGCAAAAGAATGGTAGAACTAGAGGTGATAGCTGCCTTATATTGTGAAAGAAAAAACAACAACAACAACAACGATGTCAAACATTTCATTTGACATTTGACAGATTGTCTCCAGTCCTTTCTGTAACTTTGCCAGGTAGGTGTGATTAACCCCCTTTATATATGCGGAAGCGGCCTCAGAGAGGTGACTTGCTTAACTTGCAGGGCTAGTAAATAGCAAGTGCTGTCTGACTGCTGCTTACTGCAAGCTGCCTCTCTCTTCTTGGATGCGCATTGCAGGTTTAGGACACATAGAGTGTTACCACCCAGAAAGGGCTCACACATCAGCTAGTACACGCTGAGCATTTCAATAACGCTTAGGCAAGTCACACTTAAGAGACGGGAAATTCCTTCTAGGTCTTGATTCCCAAGCTACAGACTCTGCATGGTCGGTCAGGTGCAAGCTGCCTTAGCCCTCTTTCTCGCCTTCCTCCACTAAAATATAAGGTATATTGAAAAGACACTGAACCTTATAGTTAAAGTAATTTTTTTTTTATTTAAACTAGCCTAGTACTCATAGTTCAAAGACTAGGTGCAAGAAGAATGTAGTGAGTGAAGGTCTGAATTGAATTTTGATTCATAAGACTTCATGTTGACGGCAAAAGAGGCCGAGACTTTGGTATTGTTTCAGTGCTGATTCCCTATGAAGATGCTGGATGCAGCTATGACACCATATAATGCCACTCTTTTAAATACAGTTAGATATATTTCAGGTACACAATCCACACTGCTTAAATATAGGATACATAAATTGTCAATAGACTAGATTTTAAAAATCTGTCAAAGCCTTCAAAAGATGTATTATTTTCCAAATGAATTTTAAATTACTGGTTGTTTCAAATTCTTTAGGAAAGAATTTTCAAATTCTGTTCTACTCTGTTAGCTATCAAATAATTTTCAGTATTTAATACTTAACTGCATACTCCATGACTGCCTCTCGCTACTATTTTGAACACTGGTGATACAGTAATGAATAAAATGAAGAAAATATCTGCCCTCCTGGAGCTTACAATCTAGCAGAAGTGGACAAACTAGTAAATAAATACATCAGGTGGTGATGGAGAAATAGGCCGGTGGGGATAGGTTAATGGTAGAAGTGATGGTTGTTGCCCTGTTGTGTAGACATGGTGGTTAAAGCAAGCCTTTCTAATAGGATCAAATTCAAAGAGGCCTCAAGAAGTGACAGTTCACAGTTTTTTGAATGAAAAACATTTCAGTCATAGGGAACAAGTATAAAGACTGAAGTTTCAGGGGGTACTAGGGAGACCAGTTAGGGAGCTGTGGACATAGGGCAGGCAAAAAGTAAAAGGTGATGTGACATAAGAGTGATAGCAGGGAAGTTCACAATCCATCCAGTATTGCTTGTTAGATTGGCTTTGTGCTATGAGAGAAAAATGAGTCAAGGATGACTCATTAACACTTGAACCATTTACTAAGAAAGGAAATATTTCAGGAGGAGCAGGCTCCTTATGTTGAGTCTGTATCTTTTAGAGGTATATTCTGAAATTTGTATAAATTGTACCATGTCTGAGAATTACTTTAAAATATTTCAGAAGAAAAAATGGGAACAGTTAAAACAACATTGGCAGAATGTTGATAGTTTGAAGCTGGGTTGTGGGTTCATGAGGTTTCATTATACTATTATGCTTTTGTATATGTTTGACATTTCTATAATACTTTTTAAAAATAAAATATATAAGGGAAAAAAGATGGTTCCAAAATGTAACATGTGAAATTTGGGATGCTGTCTGGTAATTTTCAACAAAACACTGCTTATCAGTATTTAGTCAGTAACTGAGTTCCTACTTTAAATTGAATTGACATCAGTATAGTGCCAAAGTGCCAAGTTTCATGCTAAGAATAGAGTAAGAGTTATGTATGCCAGTTACTCGTTATAAGTAATAAGAACAATAGGAATGGAATTCAAGTTCACATTTATACCTTAAGGAATAGGCCATTCTCTGGTTAGCAACTGCCATACATATTTTCATTTTACTTAAAAAAAATTTTTAATTAAAAATAGAATTGGCCCCTATTTTTTTAAAAGTAAAATCAAACTATTAAAGCATATAAATGGGTCTCATCACTCCATTCTCACCCTTCTAAAATGTATGTGCCTTAGTACTATAAAAAAAGTATGTTAAGGTAAAATATACACTGAGCGGCTAGATTATTATGATCACCCCATCAGTACTTCATTGACACTTTGAAAAATGCTGAATATTGAAAACTTCCTAAGCAAATACTCTCAAGGTTTTATTATTTGCATAATTAATTCACTTCATTGTACTGATGGGGTGGTTATAATAATCTGGCCAGTCATAATAATCTGGCCACTCGGTGTATAAATGAATAGGAATATCCATTCCTTAATAGTCCATTTGGGTGGTTTTGTTGTTCTTACCTCCCTCAAAACAATAGAATACAAGAGCATCAAGTTATTTATCTTCCATCAATTGTTACTTTATTAGTGTCTTAAAAACCATTTATTAATTCATGGAATCTGTCTCTTCAGTCCAAACTCCTTTGTTGAGCATTAAATACTCCCTCCCAGCTTTATATTTCCTCTTACTCATATATAAACATTATTCCTATCAAATTATTTTCTAATTTCAAAAATATCTTGTACTTTTCTAATTCTAGACTTTTGCTCTTAAGTAAAACTCATCTTGAATGCTCTCTGTTGCCTCTTTGTAATCTTTCTTGCTCTCAAGATACAACTTCAAGTCCATCTCAGACCACAGGTGCTTAGTATGAAATCCTGTGTCATTTATCAATTCTGTATGTGGCAATTTTCTCCTAATGCACTGTTATGTAAGGCCCCTTGGAGCTCTAAAATTCTGTTATTCTGTGGCTTCCACATCTTTAATAAGATTGTATGTCTTAAAGAATTCTTTCTTTCTTATTCCCTTCTCACAACATCCAACATGGTTTTTAATTTTTTATATCATTTTCTCCAAGCAAGGCAGTAACCATAAATAAAGTTTACTCTTTGAATCATTTAGCACGTTAAATAATTTTGTTATTTTCATTAGTATTTTTCTAATATTATATCTGCTGACCTTGAAGTTGATTAATTCTAAAATATTAAACTTCAACTCACCTTATATTTATTGAGTACCTCTTAGGATGTTTGGCATTGAAGAATTCAAAGCTGAATAAGACCTAGTTGCTGCCCTCAAAGGACTTCATAGCCTAGTCCTAATTTGTCATAATTAAATATTTTACTCTTTTTAGTAAATATCTATTTTATGAATTACTGTTCTCTTACTTGGTTTAATAATTATTTCAAGTGTGCATATTTTAAATCCAGAATTGATATTGAAGCAAAACTGTGCTCACCTTCTTTAAAAGGAGAGTGTATACTTTCTAAAAAATTTTCTCAAACTAAATTACATAGGAAGGGGGTTTATATTAATTTCCTTTGAACTGACTACTGAAGTTACATTATGAATTTCATGACTGCCAGATATTCTCCCACTTAATTTACCAAGCATTAATGGTGGGTCTAAGCTGGTGATATAAAGATGAGTATGATGCAGCCCTCAACTAGCTCCTATCAGGTGTTATTTGGATGGAATTCCATCTTGGCCAAATACTTTCAAGCCCTTCTGAAATTCCATTTCCTTCATAGAATTTAAACTGCAAATAACTTCACCATGTCTCTCAAATTCTAATATATAATACATGTGACATTCAAAGTCCATACATTTACTCATTATATAAAAACTGAGTATTTAGTGCCACCCAAAACTGTGTTCACATCCTTTGGTACTATTGGCATTAACAGACTACTAAATAGAAGATGGTTTCTTAACCTTATGTTAAAATAATTATGTATGAGTTTAGAACAGTGGTTCTCAGTCTTAGCTGCATTTAAAATTAACTGAGGGATCTTTACAAGCCACACCCTAGTCCATGTTCAATTAGAATCTTTGGGGTTTGATTCAGCATCAGTGCTTTTGAAAATTCTCCCAAGTAATTCCAAAGAGCAGCCAAAATTGAGTACCAGTTGAGAAGAATCTCCTTTATAGTTTACTAATACATTATATTCAGAATGTTATACATTCCCCCCCTCAAGAACTTTGTTACTTTTAAAATATTACTTTACCCAGAGAATTGATGGTTAGACTTTATATGAAATAGATGTCTTGGATCACACAGCCTTTTTACTTGTGGTTCTTTTTTCTTTCTAATAAAGCAGAGTAGGGAATGCAGGTTCTTTATGTCATACTGTAGGCTACATTCCTGTCCTGTAGTGAAGGGAGGATTACAGGGCCTGGCAAAATATGACTGACTCAAAGACAATCCTTTACAGTAAATACTTGCTGTCAAAAAAATTAATACTTTAAATTAATACTTTCTATTACCATTATCCAAACATATTCTGTGGTTCCTTGTCCCTGTGTCTTTGTTCACAGCACTCCTATCCTACAGTCTCCCTCTGCTCCCTACATGATAGTCAATAATCAAATTAAAGGTAACCTTAATCCTACATAGAACAAACAAAACGAGAGTGGAGACATAACCATATTGCTAATGTTACATATTTAAGTTGAAATTATAAATTTAAATTATTATTACTTAAATGTGCAATTATAGAAGGCTTGATCATTCCCATGATTTTATCATGGGGGCGTAAGGATTTTTCCCATTGTTAATCAGAAGGTATGACATATTAAAATAACAAAATAGTACAATATTTAATAGATACATTTTTGTCTAAAACATTTTTAAGAATGCATCTACTGCAGAAAATGAGTTATATCAAATAAATTAAAGAGGTTTAGATTATTAATGAAAATATGTATGTAGAATATAGTATATATTTTCTTCTCTATGTGAGATGTATAATCAACATATGACATGGTTCTTGCCCTCAAGGCTTTCATGATCTTAACAGTATTGCCTAAAGGTAAACATAAAATTTTAACGTACCTTTTTCATAAGGACAAAAAAAAACTATTTAAAAAAAAAGATTCCTTTCCTAATTACCTAAAAATTTGAATTTTACCCTTAAGAATTTTAGTTTTCAATATCTTTCAACCCAAAATTATTAACTTTGTAGAATTTTAATAATAGTTGTAATTAGAAACTACAGTTGATTTTATTTCTCAATAAAATCCTTTACTAGACCCTTTTTATACTTCTGTATTTTTAACAGTGTCAGGGTTTTGATATATGTTAGAAAATGCCATTTACTAAGCTGTACATTTTATATCAAACTGTCCAAAAATCATTATATAGGTAAGTATCATAATTTCAGTAATGAAGAAGTTGAGGATCAGACTATTTAATAGTTTGCCCAAGGTTTCATATTCATACAAATACATGATTTGTTGCAAATACTCATCTTTGCTCTAGTACACTTTCACACTTAAAAAAAAAGTATATTTAATTAGAGATACCTGTAAGGTAGTGTTATGAGAATCACAAAGAAAATATTAAATAATTAAGCAAACAAGCCTTTTGACCTGAAGATTGAAATGTTTGTTTTTCAAATAATTAACTTTATAAGTGCTGGTTTTCTGAAATATTGGGGAAAACTTGCCCTGAAACCTAACCTGTATCAGGTAAACTAAATGACTTTCTTAAATCACTATTTATAAACATTTTTTAGTAATGTCTAGCCCATTTGTTTAATTTCATTGTGTTTGTAAAAAACATCAACATGGCCCTAGCTGGTTTGGTTCCGTGGATAGAGCATTAGCCTGCGGACAGAAGGGTCCCGAATTAGGTTCTGGTCAAGGGCACATACCTTGCTTGGTGGCAGGCTCCTCCCCGCCCCGGCGTGTGTGAGGGAACCAATAGATGTGTTTCTCTCACATCAATATTTCTCTCGTGTCTTTTCCTCTCTCTTCCACTCTCTCTAAAAATCAATAGGAAAATATCCTTGGATGCATATTAAAAAAAAAACTCAATAAAGTTCACCATGATTTTATGTACTGAAAAAAATAGGCCTGCAGGTTTATAATGTTTGGGTAATATTTTTCATTTAGCTCTTATAATAGTTCTTAGCAGAGTGCTTTGCACAAAGACTGACTTAATAAATACTGGTTCTTAATTATGGATCTGTTGATTGTTGTATTAATCTAGTCTTGGTTTTTAAGTATAAATTAAGGCTTCTACCAAAAAATAATAATAATATTTAGAGCCACTAATGATCCTCCAGAAATGCAACTGGAAGATAAATCATCAGAGGACTCTATACTCTTCCCTTGTGTCTTTACATAGCTCATTTTTTATCATCCCATCTCAGTTGTTACCAGTTCAGAGAGGCTATTTTTCTTACCATTCACATCTGGCAATCCTCAAACTCCTGCTCCCTCTTCCAGGCCCAGCTTGCATATCCCTCTGCCTTTTAAACCTGATTCTCCTGCCCTCCCTCTCCCTGCAGAATGAATTCTTCAGTTCTCTACACTTGAATTCATTAATCCAAGCAGTTAATCATTTAGTAACTCACTCAAGAAATAATAGGACCACCTATGTTGGTCCTCTGTCCACCTTTTTATCTTTGTATCCTTATCAAAGTATTTAATTACTTGTTTATTGTCTCGATGATCTACTGGTAGATTATCCTTTGTAGATAATGTTAACCTGTGTGTATTAACATGTAAAATTCTAATCTATATCTCTACAGTAGGTCTGTTGCTTAGAATCTTAGGGATCTGAAAGAAGACTAGAGTTCTCTATTAAGTTCGAGATTGCATAGTTACCCAGCTGACCTTGGGAGAAGGGTTTTGATTTTTGCCTAATGCCTCTCCTATCCTCAGTTACAATACACTCAAGTTTATGGGCTTAGGGCGGCAATACCTTTGGAACTGCTTTTCTCAGTCCCACCCATTGGGTCAGGGCTTGGCTAAGGCCTAAGACTTTACAAAAACTATTAAAGCTGTTATTTCTAGCACCTGAATAAGACCTTGGTGGGGGTTATAAAGTCTAAACATTCTAGAGGACCTTTCAGCTAAAAGTGCTAAGTTATAATCAACTGAAAGTATTAGACCAAAAACAAAGATGCTGGAAGAAACATAATAAAACTCAGACAAGTGGAGCAGAAGATATTTTAAGAAATGAGAGGGGGGAGAAAAAGCAAGGTGAACATTATATTTTGTAACCCAGAAATGAGTCATGATTAATGAGCATAGAATTAGTGCTAGTAGTATGCCTGTGTTATGATGGGAAAAGCCACATATTCTAGAAAAAAAAAATATGCATGATAAGCAGGCTGAGTCATCACTTCTAGTATTTAATGAAAAATATCCAGAAGTCTTCATAAAATCTAAAAGGAAAGAAATCTTTTTGCTTCTTTGTTACTGTGTGCAGTGCTGCTTTTCCTGAAAAACCAACACAAGATAATGTACATTGAGTATATTTAACTACATTTTATGATCTTTAAAAGATGCCTCCATAGTATGGATAGGATATATTCCAAAAATTAGTCTATACATTGATTGCTGGAACATATCCTGAAGAAACAACTTGAATGATAGTTTTTCAGAACATCTCATAAAACCCTATCTAACTAGGTGTGATTAAAGTGCCAATAATATAATGCCACATTAAACATAAACAGCCCTTTTTAAATTCAATAACAATGACCAGACACTGAACAATGTGATTTACATTCATACTCTTAATTAACTTTCAAAGTACTGTAAGATATATATTGACTCTTCTTTATGATAGAGGATACCTAAGGAAAAAATATTCAAAAGCTTGCTCAGATCACACAACATTGCAGTCAGGGTATGAATTCATATCCAGCTGACTCAAAGCTCTTACTCCTTACCACTATGCTACCTTTATAAGTCAGAAATATTTATATACCAGACAGTGTGTTCAGTTTTCTGTAGAATTCACATCATACATTTTAGCAGAACTGAGGATATGTGTTAACTATAAGATAGGATCATAATAAATGCTACAAAAGAGGTATAGATAAGGGTAAAATTATTGTAGGAGCAAAAACAGTAACATTTACATGCAGTGGTTTACAAATAGTTGTATGTTTGGGATTGTTTGGATTTGAGTTTTGTTTTTAATTATTAATATAGGTTGCTAAAATGTATTTGCAATATATTTAATATTGTTTTTAAAATAATCACTAACAGTTCACAGAAGAAAAGCTTGGCCAGGCAGAGAAGACAGAATTGGATGCTCACTTAGAGAACCTTCTTAGCAAAGCTGAATGTACCAAAATATGGACAGAAAAAATAATGAAACAAACTGAAGTGTTATTGCAACCAAATCCAAGTAAGAAACTTTTTACCTTTTGCCTACCTTATTGACTATTCCTATTAAAAAGTTCTGTTAGTAGGATTTTTAATATTAAAAAAAGTTTTAATTTCTATTGGAAAACAGAATTTTTTGTTTATAGCTTTGAGATTATGGTTATTTTTTGTGTGCCTTGGTTAAGAAGAGGGTGATAAACATTTCTTTGTGTATCACCTAACAAACTGACAACATTTTTAAGGCTTTTGTAAAATCCTCTTGAAAATTCAATTTCAGGCAGTGACTTTGAATTTTAAGAGATATAAAGGTCTATGAAAATAAATTACTCTTCCTGCTTCATCCAAGGAAGAATTATTCCTAAATAATTAAGGGGAAAGTTAATTCGTTACCACTTGTTTATGTTAAGTTTTATGTTTTTACAGAAATTACTCCATTTGATTTTCTGACAACCCTAAGCAGATCACTAAATAACCAAATAACCTTGCAAATAAGATGCACCATAATTGTTTATTAATTGAAACTCACAAGTTAGCATTTTTGTCTAATTTAGTATAGCTAATTAGAAGGGGAACTTGAACTAGAACCAAGCACATTGATAGTCTTCACTGGGAGCTTATATATCAAAATTGAAGGACAAAGGCAACAATGCATGCTTTCCTTCCTCTTTTCCCCCAATGTTATTGTGACCATGTTGTGAGTGCCATAAACTTATTTTTAAGTACTTAAAATTCCAACTTTGTTGCTATTGCATAAAAACTCAAGCACTGTACAAACTATTAGTAATTCTGTGCAGTTTTATTTAAATTGCAGTGACTTTTTAAACTAAGCCTTTTACACTTTGAGGCCTAGTCTTTGGATACTATGTGGTATTTGTTATTCACTTAAGGCTACTTAAATTATATACCATGGCACCTAAAAAAAAAAGTAGAAGGTTTCCCTCTTATTCCTTGCTCTATCCAGAGTTCCTCGCACACATAGTCTGTTCTAAAAGATGTTTTCCAGAATGGCAAATAAAGTTATGCATGACTGGTAAACAGGAATGGTGTTCTTATAAAGAAGTTATAATGGCTCATCAATATTATTTTATATTAGTGTTTTAATTCAAAAGTAGTAACAGAATTCTTTTTATTTTTTTGTTTGTGCTCTGGTTATAGAGTTACTTAGGTTTTGTGTGGTTAAACCCAGCTCTTTTTCTGTAAGCCCTGTTATTTTTAGTGTATGATTTTTTAGAACCTAGGGTTTTTCAGAAATATATATTGAATTATAGCAGAGTTGCATAAATGTTTTTTAAGACTTAGTGAAATGAAACATTTATTTAAAATATACCAAATGTTTTATTAACTGAATGAAATCAACATGGGATTTATACTTTTGACCAAATAGGTAGAAAGCAGCAAAGCTAAGAAGTACTGTGGTGGTCAGAAAATGAGATTCTGAAACTTAGGTAACATCATCTAAATGATTCATTTTAAACTGACTCATTTTGGTTTTAACTAATTTAATGGCTTTTAAATTCCTGCTTAAAAACTCTTCAGATATGTTTTTATAATGAACACTTTTGCCAACTCCTGAAGTGTTTCTGTATTGGTTTAGCTTATTTTTGAAATTTCAGTGCACTGTGTAAAACTTAAACTTGTGGAGGAATTATGTGAGATAATTAAAAGGAACATATTTAACTTCTTTTTGGATTATAATTTTAATTTATATTTAATAATTGTTTCTGGAAATTTGGACTTTTTCTCATTTGTCTCTGAAATACCTAACTATTAGGCAGCAATGTGAATGTGAGTTTCTTGACTGTTACACTAAAATGTTTATTCATATTTTTCCTTTCCATTTATACTAATGTTCTATAATTGCTTTTAACCTTTTGTCTTGTAATTTAATCTTATTTGTAATGGTGAAATCTTGAGTGACTACATGCTCAGAGGTATCTATGTATCTATATACTTTAAATATAATTAAATACAATTAAGCCAAGGCATCATATTGCTGATTTCTGTCTGAAGACTATTCCAAGCCTGGATTACTCTATTCTTAAACCCCTATGCCTATATTTAGACTCTAGGAGGGAGAGACAGCTTTGAGCAAGCAAAAGCCCAAAAAAGATGTCAGAAGTATATGACTCTTTGGTTCTTAAAGGTACCTTATATCCATATTTTCATAGTTGAAAAATCCTGCTTTTGAAATTGAAAACATATATTCAGAGATAAAAGTTAGACATATGAATGGGGCAAATGCAATTTTACTAGATATAAAGTGAATACCAGCCCTTTTTTGGAACTTAAAATCCCATAAAATACTCATATAATGGTTTTACTTTACTTTAAAATATTTTGTTCCAAAATATTTTTCATATTTCTAAAATAGTAAGTTTCTTAGAGCTATATAATACTCAATATATAAATTAAAAAATTATCCTATATAATAAAAGGGTAATATGCAAATCAACCGAACAACGGAATAACCAGTGGCTGTGATGTGCACTGACCACCAGGGGGCAGATACTCAATGCAGAAGCTGCCCCGTGGTGGTCAGTGCTCTACCACAGGGGGAGCGCCACTCAGCCACAAGCTGGGTTGATGCCTGGCAAGCACAGTGGTGGTGGCGGGAACCTCTCCCGCCTCCGCAGCAGCACTAAGGATGTCCCACTGCAGCTTAGGCCCGCTCTCCAATGTCCCACTGCAGCTTAGGCCCGCTCCCCACGGGGAGCGGGCCTAAGCCGTGAGTCAGACATCCCCTGAGGGCTCCCGGACTGCAAAAGGGTGAGGGACCCCCCCTACCCCTAGAGTACATGAACATTGTATGCTGGGCCTCCAGTATATTAATATAAGTACTTGAAAGCATGCTAATTTCATATTAATTTTCCAGGGTGATAAATGTCTGGTAGCGGAACAAAAGAGTCTTTTAAATAGTTTTGCTATTTTGAAATTGGTAATTTTAAACTGTTCTTGTAGATGCCAGGATAGAAGAATTCGTTTATGAGAAACTGGATAGAAAAGCTCCAAGTCGTGTAAACAACCCAGAACTTTTGGGACAATATATGATTGATGCAGGGACTGAGTTTGGCCCTGGAACAGCTTATGGTAAGTGAGAGGCAAAAGGTCTATTAACAAATATCTTGTAGATTTTTACTACTTAGAGACATCATTAACATTTACCTAATATCAGTGGACTCACTTTTAACTTCAAAATTTTTATGTTAAAATTTTCAATGAAGTGAGAATTATCAGTAACAAATAAGTATGTTCATTTCAATTTAATTTAATTTATTTAAGCATATGTTGTTCTGAGATTTCATATGATCTTTTTAGGTTTAAAATGTTAAATGTATTCTTCACTTATACTCTTGCAATATCTCTGTTGTGGTACTTAAGATACATTGTAGTTTCTGTTTACATATGTCTCTTTTTTTCAAGCTTCTTGAGGGCTTATTTTATAAGTGGGAATCACTGTTGCTTTCATTACACATAATGTCATTAATATAAAAATGTTAACAATGGTTATCTCTGGATGTTTGGATTACATTTCATTTCTATTTTCTTCATATAGTTTCATTTTTTTATGATCATGTTTTACAGTTTCTCCAGCTTTGTTAGTTGTTATACTGACTCTTTTAATGTATAACTCTGGAGTTCAAAGTTATATACTATTATCCTTCAAATCTAATTTTCTCAGAATATACAGCAATTTTGGATTTCTATAGCTTTTTTCCTATTGTTCGTCTTTTTAAGACTTCTGCAAGAAATTGGTTCTAAAAATGGATATGAAATGATAGGTAAAATAAATGATTTTTTATATATAGTCCTGATTTATGAAATAGTTCATAAATTCTGGAACTTAAACTTTAGTAGGTCTCTTCTTTATGTCAGAGGAAATAACCTAAATACTGTGTAATCAGTGCCATTTAACCCATTTAGATGTACAACTTTAAAATTTTTACATTGTGTTCTTCAAAATATAATTTTTTTCAGAAGTAGGGAGATACTTTAAATCTTTACAGTTTTATTTCTAAAGTTTAACTATTAATTTTAGAAAAACTATATACATTAAGCAGATTTTTTTATTATCTGCTTATGCCAGGCACAGTTTTATGGAGTCATAAAAGTTTAAGGAGACCCAGGTCTTTCCTTCACCAAAATGAAGGCCTGGTGGAACATGATCATTTGAAAGGCTTCTAAATTTTTTTCTTTTATAATTTACTTAATCTGTTTTTATCTCTAGTAATTCCATTGAATATACCCTGATTATTGGAATTGGGCTTTGAGAATATATATTATTAATTGATAATAGCTAACAATTGAGTATTCCAAGCATTGGAATACTGTATATAAGTATTATTTTAATAAATCTCCACTTTATATCCTACTTATAAATTCTATCTCCATTTTAAAAAAAGGAAACTGAGTCTAAGAGAGGTTACATAATTCATCCATGATCGTATACCTAGTAATTCAAATGTAGATCTGTATCCAGAAATTGAGCTCTTAACTGCTATGTTATATTATTACTTCCTTACCAATCAGATCTAATCTCATTCTAACGTGAAGGAATTAAGTTCCACAGAACTAAAGCTTATTAGAGATAGAACTGGGAGTAGAATCTTAATCCTGTGGTTCCCTTTTCTTTCACTATTTTCCACAGTACTTTTCTTTCAAAACATGGATTTTTTCTTTAACTTAAAATACAAATATATGGCATACTGTTATTTGTAGATATTTGAGATAAGTACATAAATATAGAAACAGAAGTCAAATTTTGACTTGATCTACTTAGTAAAATATTTTAAGCACTATACTTTTATAAACAAATCTACACTATTTGAGCTGTGATGGTACATACTTTTCATTGTATCCATCCTCTTTTGTCCCATTGATACAATTAGTACAATTAACTCTGACATGAGTTTATCTTTGTCATTTTTATTTAGATATTTATAATCTTAATAACTTTTAAAATAAAACTGCCTTATTTTAGTTATTTTATTTAAAATAAAAGTTATTTATATTTGATTTTTACTTAAGTAAACAAGTGACAACTATGAAGCAGATCAAATTGCTGATTTATGTTGACATGATTCTGTTTTCCAACATTATCAGACAATGGTTTAAAAAAAACTTTTTTTTTCCTTTTCAGGTAATGCTCTTATTAAGTGTGGAGAAACACAAAAGCGAATTGGAACTGCAGACAGAGAGCTGATTCAAACAGCAGCTTTAAATTTTCTCACTCCTTTAAGAAACTTTATAGAAGGAGATTATAAAACAATTGCTGTGAGTTGAAAGTGCTTTAATTTTTATTAAAATATTTAGATATATATTTACAGTTTTTAGTGAATAATTTGCCATCTTAACTATGTAGATGTCACAGATTAGAAATTTTAAATAACCTAGCTAGGTATGTATTTAACAGAACACAAAGCTAATTAAAATAAAGGACTATTGATGATACGGACTCCATTTTTGTGTCCCTGTTATTGAGATACTCTTACATCATTCTTACTTATTACCAGCATTAAAATCTATAGAGAGAGGTTCCTGTAATGATTATTAAAATATGGCACAAAATATCACCATAGTATAGCCATTAAACTGGGAGCCAGAAACCTAATTATTAGAAGCTATATTTCTGGCTATTAGACTTCCTGTCTTTTTGCATCCCTAGAAGTCTGTTTTCTTTTCACATAGCTGTGTTATTTGCTGATGTGTAAGAAATATCACTTTCCCAAACCCAATCTATTAGTCTATTATTAAGTGATGGAGGATGGAGATTTAGGTGGCTATTTTTTCTAAGATTATTGCAAGACTGCTCTATTTTAAATATTGCAGGTTTCGTGTTATAAAATATTACAGAAAACATATTTACAATGAATTTATCTCTAGGTAAAAGTATTTGGCTGAGACAAAGGAAAAATCAGCAAGTTGAAATACAATTTAAAAGATTAGATTGTCAATGGGATGAAATTTGATATATGAAATCTGTCTGAAAATTAATAAAACAAAAACAGTGACTATTTTATAGAAGCTCGAAGTTCCCATGAGAAATTTGATGTTTATTCATTATCTATTCTGTAAGTTGGAGTAGTAGAGTTGCTCTCCATGCTATGGTACATGTGATCACATAGCGTATCAAGCAGCTTTACGCTAGGCCTATACTTCCTTCATCATAGGCACTTTCTAGATAAACTGTAATGCTGTAAAAGTTTTTCATTCCAGTCTGGCCGGTGTGACTCAGTGGTTAAGCATCGACCCATGTACCAAGAGGTTGTGGTTCGATACCCGGTCAGGGCACGTGCCCGGGTTGCAGGCTTGATCCACAGTGTGGGGTGTGCAGGAGGCAGCCGATCGATGTTTCTCTCCTTCTCTCTGAAATCAGTAAAAATATTTAAATTTTTTTTAAGTTTTTCATCCTGGGCACTACTGACATTTTAGGCTGAATAATTCTTTGTTGTGGGAGCTATACTGCATTGTGGAGATGTTTAGCAGCATTCTTCGCTTCTACCATTAGATGCTAGTAATATTCCTCCCCCAGTTGTGATAACCAAGAAGATATTGCCAAATGTTTCCTGGGGAGCAAAATCCCAAAGTATTAAAAATAATATTTCTGTTTTCACTGTCACCTACCATCTTACCCAGATATCCAGAATGTCTCTATTGTTTTAAAATTGAGAACAGTAGGAAAAAGGAGTCAAATACTGTATAGCCAGTTTTGTAATTATAGATCTCAGTTTATTAGATGATTCTTATATTTTATGGAAAATAATACTTTAAATACTAATGTAAAATAATACTTTAAAAGTATGCTCTTACTGGATTTTAATATTATTAGCCTTTATATTTTTCTTATAGAAAGAAAGAAAGCTACTACAAAATAAGAGACTGGATTTGGATGCTGCAAAAACCAGACTAAAAAAGGCAAAAGCTGCAGAAACTAGAGCTTCAGTAAGTAGTGTTCTTTAATTTAAAAAACATTTTAGGTTAATAATTTTCAGACTTGTAAAATATTTTACTCATATACAGTGCAAGCTACAATTTGTCAATAAGACTAGAATATGACTTTAGAGTGTTGTTTTTGTTATCAGAACTTAATACATCCAAATCAGTGCAAAGGAGTTATATCAGCAGGCAATATTCTTATTTCAGTGATACCCCTGTTGCTAAAAAACAAAAATTATGAGAATTATGAGCTCCTCAAGCTGTGTCATGTTGTTTAAATATCCTCAGTCACCAGTGATTGCAAATAGATTTTTTGGAGATAGCTTTATTATATTTGAAATAGAAAAACAAACAGTAATTCAGATGAGAATGAATCACACTAGAGAATGCTTGTGTGTGGCTTAAAAGGTAGATGTAACTCTTTCCACATGTGACTCAAACTGACTAAAGGAGTTGTCACCAAGAATAGCTCCAAAAACATTCAAACAGTGGCAACAGGGACTGACAGGTGACTGCTTTGCAGGGAAGGAAACCTATTTGGATAAATAAGTTCTTGTATACTTTCCATAAAAACAATCTCAGATAAAACTGAGTGGGTATATATTAAATGTAGTAATTCAATGATATGTATATAAAACTTTGTGTAAAGGTTTTATTTATAAGCTTCTTATTTAATCTAACATTTATATTGTTTAAATCTTTATTCCAAAGTTTGAAGAAATGAATCAGATTTGAATTGGAACAACTTTGTGATAGTACAAATATAAACAAGTCTGGATTTATTAGAGGACGCTAATAAGTTAATTCTTAATTTGAGCTAAGAGATATGTTTTGTTAAAAGCCTTATTACATTCCCACTGCCTTCTGTTCACAATTCACTACCACTACCACCATCAAAAATCATTGCCTTAAGGAGCATGTTACCACAGTATTGGTAAAAGTCTCTTGTGCCTGTCATTTTGGGAAAGAAAAGACTGAGACTTGATTTTGAATGAAATTTAAAACTGATAACTTGGTATTGGACAGTGATGTCTTATGAGATTACCCCAGTACCTTGTATGTGCAAAATAAATTATTTTCTTCTATACTGTTTCTCTTTTGGAGATTCTGTATTAGTTACTGCAGGAAACATGCTATCTTTGACAGGACAGTAATTCCAAATTCACTGTCAATTTTACCTCAGAATTATCCTGATATCATCTTCAGGAACAGCCTAACTTCCTTAAATAGGCTTTTTGCATTTACTTCCGTTTACTTAGAGAATACAGAAAAATAGAAACCACCAGAAGTTTGGGTTTGCTTTATTCTTTTCTTCTTTGACACATTTCCTAGTTTTAAGTGGCAGCTGAAGAGGTTACTGTAACCTCGAACTTTCTTTGATTTTGCTTATTTATAAATTTCCATGGATTGTTTTATGACTAGTTTATTCCTTTGAATGGGAAAGCTGTGGGTAGGCAAAAGGGCTTTCATAATGAAAATTTTAATAAAAATTATAGATAATGGCAGCAGTTTTTAAAGTGATGCATTTTCCCTAAATGATTTTAATTTTAAATCAGGCATCAACCATATTTTTTGTCTTTGAAAATTTGAATCTTTTGGAAAAATAAAATAGGTACCACCATGAAATTCCATAGAACAAATAGAGGGGTTTTTAAAAGTAATAATACCTGTTTGTGTGTTCTTTATTGTGCAGAAAAAACTTATTTCACTGTGTTCATTGGTATAATGTGTTCTTTGTCTCTTACCTATGTATTTAAGCAACTAAACTCAGCTCACCTTGAAGGAGATAACATTATGGTAAATTTCTCTTACATGCTCAACTTCCTGCATGTAAAATGGCTAAAGGTTTGTTGGCCTACTGTGTTTTCTACATCTTGAATAAAGTGCCTTCTCCTGCTATCATCTGCATTTAATGGTCTAAAATATTCAAAGACATGCATTCATTAGTTTAACAAAATATATGTGGAATAATAGCTTAAATAATATTGGAACTAAAAAGAAAGAATGTGTTCTAATTGCCAAATATATTAGCTATGCCAAATTCAGATTTTACAGTCTGAAGTTACACATAAATTTATTGTGCCTTTTATGCCCTATAAAAGATGTTAATTTAGCTGGCACTTTATATGTTCACTTTTGGCAAAGAAAATTAACAAAACTTACTTAACTTAGAGAAAGGGATAAGGTATACATATTTACTTTGTTTCTCAGTATCTTCTACGTCCCCTTAATTTTCACCCAAACTCAACATAGAATGAATTTCTTTTGCAATTCCAGGCCAAAACAAACCTCAATAGTTTTGGTATTTATGTAGTGGGAAGGCCCATTCCTCCATATGCTAATTCACTTAAGAAAATTGCAGAATAGAGACAATGGTGGACAAGAATTGAAAGTGAGAATTGTTATATATAGTATCCAAAGTATATATTGAGCTTGATTGGAGGAAATTTAGGAGATGCTAGGAATTTTTTAAAAATATATTTGTATTGATTTCAGAGAGGAAGGGAGAGGGAAAGAGAGATAGAAACATCAATGATGAGTGAGAATCATTGATTGGCTGCCTTCTGCACTCGCCCTACTGGGGGCAACCCAGGCATATACCTTGACTGGGAATCGAACTGGTGACCTCTTGGTTCCTTGGTCAACTGCTGAGCCACACCTGGCCGGCTGGGAATTTTTGATTTTTTAACATGATAGAAATATGAAAAATCTGAACACTGCCCAAATCTTAAAAGTGTTAGCTAGTAAAGATTTATGAGTATTTGGTATATTATACTCCTACATAAAGTACTTCCACAGAAGTGACATGGAAATTGTAGTAAAGTTGATAATAAATTGGCAGTTAAGTTAGCTGCTTTTATTCCCAATATTAGCATTGAACTAAAAGGGGCGGGGGGAGCAATCCATGAATCACTGACTAAATGAGGGCTTTCCTGAGATAGCAAGAGAATGCATTTATTTATTTCCATTGTCCTATCTGTAGGAAAATGAAAAGTGTGAGACTATTTCTTTCTGTCATTGGTAAGTTAGCATATAAATTGTAGATTTTCTTTTGTAAAAATATCCTAACCAATTAGCAAGACTGTTTCATTTATTAGGCACTTGTCTTACTACTGATATCATCTACTTATAATAAGATGTATTTAACTCTGGTAATTTTAAATTCATTATACTAGTATCTCTAGTTTATTGTCTCCCCCCCCCCCCCCATCCCAATGACTACATCCGTGTTCAGTGTACATTTACCTTTGCTTTATTTTAATTTCCTAAAGTTGTAGAGTTTAGGCCTAATGAGGAGTTAGAAATCATTTGGTCCAAACTTTTATAAATAAGAAAACTAGAACTAAGAGGGGTTAAATATTCCATTTTAGGAAACTGTTATTCTTATTAATTTATAGAATCAGTATAAGATTCAAAAATCAATAGTATTTATACATATGAAGGCATACTTTCACAGTATATTAAGCTGTACTAATTTAGTTACTACTATATTTCACCTGATAATGTGATCCTGAGAAAAGGAGTATGCCATTTGAACTAAAATATTTACATTTCTCTATACTAAGTTGTAGAAAATGTTAAATTCCAACTTTCATGCTGTATATTTTTCTCTAATTTTTAATGCTGGCTAGATTTGGGCAGAGGAAGTGACAAAAGTAAGTAAATTATTAAACTACAGAATTATGAAACAAATTTAATTGTCATTCACTCAGAGAATATTGGACGATAACCGTGGGGCTAGTCACAGTCTTTGTTACTGTATCTTATAAAATCTGAAAATGATTATGGAACACTCAGGTCCACAGAGCAACAGGACAGTGCTGCAGAGATATTGTTTGCACACACTATTGATACCTGATAGATTAAGTGGTAATCTTTATAGTGCCTTGCCAGAGACAGTTTAAATACTTGGTTTATTCATATGGCAATTATGTAAAATATAGTTAACATCATATTCTCTGTGTTCGTGTCACACAAGTAAATTTTCTAGGTAACTGAAGCTTGTTCTCTCCAGCACCAAAGCTTATTTTTCTGTCACTTTAGTTAAAAACATTTGTTAAAAAAAAGTATTTTGATGCTGCATTAAACAGGATAACATATACAGAATTTTACTTAAAGTTAGGGTCTTTATTATGAATATTCATTATTATACTGTGTAACAATTAGATCTTTTGTTTTTGAAGTGTGTTGTCTTCTTGTCAAACTGTCACTTTTAGAAGTTGTCCATATGTCTGCGACTAGCCTGTTGTTATCATTTCTAATCTTTCTGGGCTGAGAAATCAAATAACTAAGCAAGAATTTAATAAATAAAATCATGACTTTAGTGCAGATTTGTTTTAAATGCTATTGGAAATCTTCAGAAGCGTTTTTCATTTATTTATTTTTTGACAGTAGGATTGCTGACTGTACGGTCTGTTCTGTGCATAGGTTATGGAGCTGTTGATTCTATGACTTGGCAATCCAATGTGAAATTCTTAACTTATATTCTCATCCCCCTTTGTGGAATCTATTCATCAATTTAGCTATAGTTTCACCCTGGCCTCTGATGTCTTTTAGAACTTCTAGCATGAAAAGATGGCAGAGTAATATAGAAGAGAATATAGATTACGCAAGAAAACCAGGGTCTTCTCTTGCACTTTGGTTAGCATGCAAGTATAGTTAAAAAATTTATTTGATTCAATCTCTACAACTTTGGGAAATATTTGATATAATGGGAAACAATTCATGAAACAAATATTTATATTATGTATATATGAGAGGAACTTAAAAAATATATCAAAAATTCTTCTGTAAATCTCACTTTTGTCATAATTTAAAAATGTTTAATTTATGTTTCTGGAATATTTTAAAGATTTAAGCCTATAGGATAAAGTAAGTAACACTGACAAAGTTTGTCACAGAAAATACATGATTTAAATTTCTAGCTGATATCACAGACCAACAAATTCTTGCCCTTTTCCCAAGTTACATCTTAAAAGAACTTTTCTTGCTTTTCTGATCCAAGTTATGCTATCATATACTCTAGATCAGTGGTTCCCAACGTGGAGCACATGCCCCACAGGGAGGCAATTTGATTTTTAAGGAGGGCAATTCGAGAATGAGTTATTAACAGTGAATTTTTTGCATTTCTTATGGTTCTAGGGGCCTCATATATAGTATATAAATATATTTTGTGTTATATTTATGCATTTCAGTTCTCTATTATGTGTTTTGAAACTTTATTTGCTATTTTTTCATATCACTTCATATTACTATATTTTAAATAATTTCTTAGTTATTTCTTCCTCAGTATTTCAGCTGTCCTTTTGTTCTTTTATTTTTCTCTTTCATAGATGCCATATTCTTTGGAAGCTTGTTTAGACCAAGTTAATGGCCTTTTAGGCTTCCTCCACGTGAATAGGACTTCACTTTTTGAATAAGAATTATAGGTCACAGAAGGGGCATTGGGTTTTAGAGATGCTTAGGTGGGGCATGGCCAAAAAAAGGTTGGGGACCACTGCTCTAGATCAGTTAGCCCAGTAACAGTAATCTAAGCAGTAATTCTTTTCTCTAGAACTCTACCTTTTAATTGTAAAATTAAGTCAGGGAATAAGATCTTCTGGAGGACAGAATAAAAACTCTTTAAATTTATTGTCTTTCTTTAAACCCTTTTTACCTGTCTAGTATGGATCATTTTCTTCCTAAGTAAATTGATTATGCTGAACCTAATTTCAGTTAACCTCTGCCTCTCAGATTCAATTATATGTGTAGAAGTAGAAATTATTTGGGACTTCCATCGCTTGCAACTACCCCAGTACACACTGAAACTTGTTTGTTTGTTTTTTAATGAGATTTTTTTTTCTTCCTATCATTTACCTTTTCTAAATATAAAGTCTAGGTTGCTCAAACCTGGAAGTCTGATCCCTTGTCCTTGAGATTATTTTATTTTTTTATTCAGTGTCTTAGCTTTAAAACACTAGTTCCACATCTCCACACCAAATCACCTTGAAGCCTTGAAGCCTTCTTAACATCCTCACTCTTTGGAATCCATTGTCATCATTAACTTTGGTTATGCTTGTGTAAGGCAATCATGGTAGCATCCCCCTTAAAGGAAATAAATTTGAACCCTCTTTTCATATTTTGACTCACTGCCAGGTTATTAAAATGATTTGAAAGAAAAACAAAACAAAACATTATTTCTACTTCAGACTCAAACTTCCGTGTCACTTTTAATCTACTTAGCATACTTGTTTATACCTTGTACAAAAATATTGTCACTTAGTAGGCTTTTCTGCCATTAAAGCCTACTAAGGTTATTAATTCAAGTTGTACATGGAACTAGCCTCATTTATTTATTTTTGGTTTGTTATGGTTATTTCTATTAATCAAACTTTTTGCATTCAAGCAAGCAGAATAGTAAATAGTGCAAATGTAACACTGAAGTGATTGGTTTTCCTTAACATTTTCCTTAAGAAGAACATTGATTCTTCTCCTGGGACTTTTTTCCACTTCTTACTAGCTTCCAGATGAAGGTTACTTCAGCCCTGTATCAAAGCAGCATGTCTTCATGGTGGTTTTAGTCAAGTAAATTTAATTTTAACACGATTTATTGAGTAATGTAAGCTTACTTCTATAAATCCAATCTACTGGTCAGTTCTTAGTTCCCTCTGCCAGGCCTGTTGCCAGTGAAATTAGAATACTTAAGCAACTGATTATCTATTTTGCTGCCACTTCCTTGTTGATTGGTTCAATAGGCTAACTGTTGCCACCAGGGGTGAAAGAGAGGGAGATGGGGTATGAAAGGAAAAAGTTCAGACTTTTTATACTTAAAATAGTTTTACATAGTCCTGGAAATATTGCAATTATTTGGCTGGGGGTGGGAAGCTATTTATTCTGGAGAGGTGGAAAATATCATTATAATGTCATTAAAAATGATGATCCCCAGTGAGAGAGCTATTTTGAGTGACCTACTCACTTACTACCAACCAACTCTTGCTAAAAGTTTGAGAAGATGGTTTTGCCAGTATTTACTGTTTTTATATTATGTTGATTTTTTAGTGAACTGTTTTGTCCCAGCACTAAACCTATATCAATGATTGAAGCTAAGAGTAGTGTACTATTATACACACACCTCTTTCAAACTCCAAGTTCAGGGACTTGAGCTTGGTAGCTTGAAATCAACTGTGTAGGCGTATTTACACCATGAAAATAAATACATTAGTGCTTTTGTATTTCATAGAAAGTCAGTTTACCCCAGCACACCACTGATTAAAGGGCACCCATTACTTGCAGAAAAACCCTAGCATATCTTTTGGGTAATATTTCTGCTTAAAACATTATTTCATGCAAAGTTTGGAAAGAAAACTTAAAGACATTTATGTAGGATAAAGAATCCTTAGAAGAAACCTAAAAACTATGTTCTAGAAACAAGTGTATGTTTGGTAACACCTGAATGGTTAAAATCCTGTGGTTTTGTTCTGAAGTTGTTCATTTAATATTAAAGACTATCTTTAAGTTCAAAGTAAAGTAACTATAATAGTAGTTGAGGATTTTTTGAAATATTTTATACATGTAAACTAGTGATTTTAAGATTTTGTAAAATGGCAAAGTTGATACTTGGAAATATATTGGATGTCCCAGTAGTTTTTCTAGATTTTTATGTGTATGCCATTAAGCTTTGGCATTAATCGATTCTTTTGAGTCAAGTACTTGTAAGGAATCAGTTCTGTCTAGATTGAGTAATATAGAAAAACTAATGTCTAGAAACCAGGGACCAGTTTAGATACAAAAGCAGAATCAGAGAATTGCCAGATTATCATTTAGGATTTGTTTGGGGATTTTCTTTGACAGTCTACATAAATGTATGTAAAATGGACTAAGTCCTCTTAATGAGGTTCTAAAACTATGTTCCAATTTAAGTCTGAACAGGAATTAAGAATAACTCAAAGTGAATTCGATCGTCAGGCAGAGATTACCAGACTTCTGCTAGAAGGAATTAGCAGTACACACGTGAGTATTCATTTATTGGAAATTCATTTGGAACAAAGGACTTTGATAGTCCTCAGGCAATTTGCGGAAGAAAACCTGAACTTCCTTTTTAGTTATTTATCAGGGAAATTTAAACTGTGACACTTTTTAAGACATATGAAGAAATATTTTAAATTTTTATTTACACCCTATCACCTAGTTCTCCCACCATAATCAACCATTTGTTGGTTTTTGTTGGCTAAACAGTTTGTTATTACACAGTTGGCCATGGTCAGTCTTAATAAGCCTTGTAGTAAAGTGCTAGATACTAGTGATTCTCCCTGAGTACAGTGTTGTATTCTGTTTCCCCTTATGATAGATTATAGAGCTAAGAAGTGACTGTAACTTTCCTTCACAGGCCCATCACCTCCGCTGTCTGAATGACTTTGTAGAAGCCCAGATGACTTACTATGCACAATGTTACCAGTACATGTTAGACCTTCAGAAACAACTGGGAAGGTGGTAATTTTCTTTTCTCATGAAATTCCTGATAAGAAAAGAAATTCAGGCCTTGGCTTATAAAGTAGTATTAGAGGTGAAGATTAGAAAAATTAAAGGCTTTTATTAGCTTGCTTTAAGTCAGGTTTTTTATTTTTTTTATTTTTTTAATCTTCACCCAAGGATATTTTTCTATTGATTTTTAGAGAGAGGGAAAAACAGAAGTATCGGTGTGAGAGAAGCACCTCGGTTAGTTGCCTCCTGCATGAGCCTCAACCAGGACCCGGACCTGGAAGGAGCCTGCAACCAATGTACATGCCCTTGACCAGAATTGAACCCAGGACTCTTGGGTCCACAGGCCGACACTCTATCCACTGAGCCAAAATGGCTAGGGCAAAATCAGTTTTTTAAAAAAAGAAACCTATTATCAGACTTCTAAGGTTATAGAAAACATTTTGAGCTCTTCTAACACAGAAGAATGTTAACAGGGATGAGAAGATAATTTAAGTGAATACCTTTATAGCGCTATATAAAAATAGCTTCAAGAGTGTTTGAAGTTTACTTTTCAAGGAATAAGGCAAAAAATGTCCTCAACACTTTGATGTTCCTTTCTGCATATTAATCTTTCAAAACTAGACTTAGAACAAAATTAAGCACATTTACAAAACAATTTTAGATCTTAAAAATGAATTGTAGCCTAATACCATTAGTTATTCTAATAGGATTTATAGAAAGATTTACACTTCTTTTATATTTAAAGTTTTGTTAGTGGTATTAATATCTGAAAGCCGAATACCATTTTCTTCCCCACATCACTATAACTATTTTAAGTCCAAGAAGCTTTAGTACTTCCTATTCACTTTGTCCTAATACTCTGGGATTGCTGCAGAGGGGTTGCTATTGTTACCATTCATACTTGCTTTCTGCTTAAAACCACACAAATGCTTGGAATTCAGCCATTCAAACAAAATCTAGTTTCATTGCTACGCTTTAGGATAAACTCAAACATTACAAAGTGAAAATAGTGCTATTATTCGGAGAAAGAATGTCTAGCCTGTCTCTCTGCCCTCGATGAATTATATTACTGGTAATGACCTGTGATTGAGAGTGGGAAAACTTGTAGGTCTTTAAATGTAGAACTTGAAAGTCATCCAAATCCACAGTAACAAATTCAAGAGCTATTTCTGAATAGTAAAACCAGGTTGTAATGCTAATGGCTAAAATAGCAGTGTTGTTAGTAATAGTAACTGAAAAGCAGCAATCACTTAGGAAGGGCTCCAGTGTCCCCAGACACTCTTTTAGACACCTCATATGTAATAATGTTATAATCCTCACACCAGCGAAGTGGGTATTAATACATCCACATTTTATAGACAAGAAAACAGAAGCACTTCTCACAAGATTAGTAAATGTATTCTTAAATAACTGGGAAGTTTTAACATATCAGGTTACATCAGGAAGTCTAATTTTTTTTTAGTGTGTCATTAAAGTTCTTAAAAGGTGAAAAGGGCCTTTCAGGTTTTTTGGTTGGTTAGTGTTTTGTTTTGTTTTTTCCATAAATTCCCCAAAATTGACATAGGTAGACCTTAGTGGCTAAACAAAGGCCAAACATACTAGTAAATTTGAAAGTAAAATTCCATGGTTAGAGACTTTTAAAACCTCATAGGTAGAGAGAGAGGGCTTTATTTCTATCTTCAGAAATGTGTATATTTAATCACTGCTGAGGACTTGAGTTCACTCAGGAAAGAATGCTAGGAAATGTATTATCTTTAGAGGGAAACTTGAATTAGAAATGGAACCTACATTCTATTTGGGGGTAGAGGGAATCAGTGTATATGTGAATTACATCATATATTAGAAGGTGATAAATGCTATAGAGAAAAATACAGCAAGCTAGTACCTTGGTTAGGGTAGCTGTTTGTCAGGGAAGACAGAGACTTAGAAGATGTAAGGAAGCAAAATATGCTGCTCCAGGAAGGGTATAGCAGGAACAAAAAGCCCTGAAGCAGGGACATGGCTGTTACATTCAAGCAACAGCAAGGAGGGCTTGGTTGGAGATGAATTGAGGAGACGGAGCTGGAACACACAGGGCTCTGGAAGCCACTGTTTGGACTTAGGCCTTTATTCAGATATGAGAACCCTTTAGAGATTTTGATCTGAAGAGTGACATGATTGAGTGACATGATTTGATTTTAGCCTTTTAGAGAATCATTCTTGCTGCTCTGTTGAGGATAGTTGTTAGAGGGCATGGGATGGAAGTTGACAGACCTGTTTGGAACCTGTTGGAATGATTTAGTCACTCAGGAGATGATGGTGGCTTGGGTCAGGGTCATTGTGGTAGATGTGGGGGAAGTGGTCAAACTCTGGTTGTGAATTTTAAAAGTAGAGGCAGTAGGATTTGTTGACAGACTTCATGTGCACGAGGCTTAGAGGAGTCAAGATACTGCAAGAGGCATAATAAGCTGGTCAGCACACTTTGTCATTAAAATATCAACATCCATAAATCTCTATTCACAGTGAAAGTTGGTAGAAAGTAAACACTGCCATCAAGTGGTGGTATTCAGGAGCTTTGGTTGCTTGAAAATAGTTAATTAGCCATTTTCTTTTCAACAGTTTTCCATCCAGTTATCATTCTAACAACAATCAGACTTCCGTGGTACCTGTACCATCTGCTTCATCAAATGTGATTGGTTCTTCTGCCATGACTTCAAGTGGCCTAGTAATGACCTCTCCTTCCAACCTTATTGACCTTAAGGAGGGCAGTGGCAGCAGAAAGGCCAGGGTTCTATACGATTATGATGCTGCAAACAGTAGTGAATTATCACTTCTTGCAGATGAGGTGAGTAATGTGGGTATAAGAAGAAAACTATTGTAGATTGACATATCTTCTAGTATAACAAAATGCAAATTCCTCATTACTTATTTGGAAATAGTTTATCATGAATGCTTTCATAGATTTCAATTTTATAGAATTTTAACTACTATTCTTTAACAAAATATAACATCACATAAATATTTAAAGCTTTTAACTGCTAAATAACTGGAAGATTTCTAAAACTGCCTCTAAAAATATCCTTTAACTTTTAGAAAAATTGACAATAATGTTTAAAGTCCCTTGATAGTGAATAGTTAAATACAAATCTGATTAGTTTCCTATGTGTTTATTTTTTAACATAGTAACTGGAAATATTTTTATTTTGTAGGTGATCACTGTGTTCAGTGTCGTTGGAATGGATTCAGACTGGCTAATGGGGGAAAGGGGAAATCAGAAGGGTAGGGTGCCAATTACCTACTTAGAACTGCTCAATTAAATAGGTGGACTATGGAAAGATTATCCATCATGACACCCTATTTATATACAACTAACTCTAAATAAAGCAGGTTTAGTATCTTCCATGTTAATGTCTTAAAGAGACTGAAAAGAAAATACCAGCCGTCAGAAACGGGCTTTCTGCCAATAAAATTGCTTGGTAACTATTTCATTACAGAATTTATGTTAGAGCTTTCATACCAAGAATGTTTTCTTACAAAATTCTCTTTCTACTGAGGTTTCACTAATAAGCAGCTTCTACTTTTGAGCCCCAACTTAAAACAGAAGAACTGTTTTCTACTGAATTTTTCATTAATGGCAAGCTTTTTCTTTTCTGTAAAATAAATTTATTGTGAATTGATATCAGTGACTCATTTATTAGGTATAGCCAAAGAATAAAATTAAAATTTGTTTTTAACTTTTGGTTTCAGAAGAGACCTAGGATATAAACCTCTTTTGTGAAGAATATGTTTCTGAATGTTTCCTTGAACAGAAATGCAATTATACCATGTTTACCTTGTTTTCCAACAGAAGTTGAATGATTTCAATACCGTATTTCAATGGGTTATTTTGGGGGGGGGGATTGTTTATTTTATTAAACACTACTGAATGATTTAAATTTAAGAACAACTAGTCTTTGAAAAGCACTACCATATTTCTCTGGTATTTTTGCAGTAAAGGTTCTAAAACATCTGAGGCAAGTTCAGTTCACTAAGCAACTGAAGATTGCTTACTTTTAAGATTGTTCAGTTGGCACAGTTTAAGCATGATCAGAATTGGACTCATTAAGAACATACTGCAGTACAATACAGAGAATTTGTTCTTACTGAACAACAAATCTTTATAAAAATACAAACTAGTGAAACTACATTCATCATAAAGTGTATACAAACAATCCACTTTTGGTTACTCTGAGCTTACTAATAAAATTTTGAAAACTTATTAACTTATAAAATATTGATAAACTTAGTTTATCTTGATCAGGATCTGTAGTTATGAAACACACACTTACTGAAATTATTAGTGACACACTTTGAGTCAGAAAATAGTTATTTGGACCATTGCTGTGAATCAACAGATTGTGTCCATGTTAGAACTTCTATCATTCTTATTCTATCATTTATTAAGCATTTGTTGAGGTCCAGGTACTGTGTTGATAACAACAAGATGCAGAATAAGTGTCACTGTCATGATAGGATAAGGTACTGTGTTTCGGTGCTTTGGGTGTCACCTGATTGAGATTTGGTGAGTGGGAGGTGGTTTGAAGAGGAAGTGCTTCAAAGAGGAAAAGATGTGCCAGGCCTGGAGCCAAAAGAGTATAGCACATTCTGACAACGGAAAGTCATTCAGGCTAACTTACACAAGAATTGCAGAGATGTCGCTCACTTCAGGGAATGTTAGTATATCAAAATGATATTTTTTTTTTTGGTACTTTAAAAAATGATAAATACTTAACACAAAAGGATATTTCAAAATGGTGTTTAAGAGTTCCTAATAACTTGGTAAACATGTTGATAATTTAGCTCAGTCTAAACTTTTAACAGTAGTTGTTACCCTTTTATTTCGGTGCTATGAGACAAATTACTCTGAGATTTTATAGTTGTACAAGACACTTTGATTCACACTGTGAATTGTCATACTCAAGCCAAAAGCTGCTCAAGCTGGTTAGCTATAGAACCAAGTGAGCAAAGCTCCCCCCCCCACCCCCCCAGAAAGGAAGTTCTACAGACAGTCTAGAGTACTACCTATTATGTTTTATGAAGTCAAGATTTAGGCTTTAAAAATCATTAAAAAAAAATTCAGGTCAACTTTTAAAACAGCAACTATAAATCCAGTTTATAGGAAGTAGAGTAATGAAGGGGAGAGTATGACCACTGGAATGGAATGGTCCCTGGATTCAAATCCAGTCTTCCTCGCATACTGTGCTCTTTGAACTTCAACAGAGATAATGCATGAACTGCTGTTTCCTTATTAGTAAAATGGGGATAATTATGCCACCTTAAGGTTATTATTATCTTGTATGTTAGGCAATTTTTAGGGAAAGTTTTGACACATAGGAAATTCTCTACCAGTTTTCACTTTTTAGCCCTTGTAGCTTCCTGACGTACCAAGACTGTAGGCCTCGTTTATGACTGAACCAGAGATACCTCTTTTATATATATAATATGATATGATCTGTTCTACTCTTGTCCTATCCTCCACCCTCTTTAAATCAGACTCAGATCTAGGTTTAACCTCACCACAGTCAGTGTAAAATTTTATTAGACCCTTCTGCCTTCCACTAAATGAGTATTGACTATAGTAACCCAGTGATGTACATTAGCCTTCAATAATATTATGGTTCTAAGGCTTCTTGTGCCTTTGTTTACCACAAATCTACCACAACATGTGGGCTTATTCTTCTGTTTATTGCTTTTTATTTTAATGGATTTTTGTGTGCTTGTTGGGGATGGGGGTTAGTTTTATTTTGGTTTTGGCTTATTTTGTAAAGTCATAGATTTAATTTTTACTCAGGTAAAGGCCCATAAAGGTTCTCTAGGCATAGAAGAAAAGCTTGGGAAGCCTATTAATTCACGGTGCAATTCAGAATTATTGAAATAAACTTTGTGCCCCAGAGCTTAGGTATTGTAACATGTGAAGGATACACATGAATAAAAAATAAACTTGGAGATAACGATAGGCTCTTTTACAAATAAAAATAAGTGGTTGGGTTGTCTCTACATTTGTCCTCAAAGTAATCTAACCTAAAAGTCCATGGTGTTAAATCTGTTATTTTATGGTGCTAATTAGAAGAATTCATATTATAGAAGATTAGGGAAATAGGAATGTGCCTCACTCTGGGTAACGTGAGAAATAAACCTGAATCCGGTGGGTTAGAGTCCATCCTCCTAGGATGCTGTTACCTTCCACCAGCACAAGCGAACAGAATGTGAATGTAGGAGCTGGTGTTGGGAGGACATTTTCTGAGATAAATTGTGGGGAGGGTGATGGAATGCTGGACAAGAAGCTACAGCATTGTTTATTTAGGCTCAGCTCTGTTGACAGGAGTCCTCAAAAATCTCTACTGTACCTCCCAAATGCCTGAACTTTTGAAATATGTTGTCGTAGTGTGTAGCACCTCAAGCCTGGGTGAGGAGCCATAATAAATAGATGGCTTTGCAGTTTGACCTACAGCCAGCTTTGTCTCAACCCCTTCTCCACTTCTTGAGACTCAAAAGGGGAGGAAGGGTATTTAAGAGCACACCAGCCCTTTTCCCCACATTGTCCTAATTAGGAAGCCTACTCAGTAGGGCAGTGGTTCTCAGTGTGAGACCCCAAGATGGACAATAACAGCATACCTAGGAACTGTCAAAAATGCTAATTCATATTTCCAAGTACTTCCTACATTAGGTTGTACTGATTTTTTTTCTTCAATGAGCTGTAGAACTAGTCTTAGTTCTTCATGTAACATTTTAAGACAAAAATTGTCTTCTAGCATTAATCAAAATTATAGTTACTTTTATAATTTATTTGTTTAGTATATATTGATCACTTAAGAATGCAGGCTTTCTGAGATGCAGACCATAATTCTTTTGATCACAGTTGTTAGCTTAAGGCTAGCACATAGTGTGTACTCAATAAATATTTGTTGTGTGTGGGGGGAAAAAACTATTTCTAAGCCATATCCAAGATCTACTTAATCAAACTCTGAGGTAGGACCTAGCAATCTGTTTTTACAAACCACATGGTGATTGTTCTGTTAAGGTAGAGAACCACTTCAGTAGAACAAGGAAAACTTCCCTGTCATCTTCAGGCCTATTATCTGAAATCACTTGAGAAATTCCTGCCTTCTGCACCTGTACCAACAACAGTGCTGTCTTCAGGGTAGAGGAATCTTGTTGGGCTATATTATAAAGTGGATGTGAAGGTAGAGTATAGAATGCCAGTACTTGGTTGCTGTGGGAGTTAGTGGGATAGTCTGAGAAAGGTAAGCCCAACAACCCCCATTTCCACTCAGTGCAGTGGCAGTTTGACATCAGAGCACCCCAACAAACCATTATAGTGGTATCAGACTAACGTGCATCTCTGACTCAGGTTGCTAAGCTCTGCTCTCATTCCCACTTCAAAGGAGGTTTGTTTAAGAATTGTTAATGCTTTCTTAATAAAAGTCAGATGTGGTGGTAAAAAGGAAAATAATGTGAAAATATAGCTTAAAAGATAAAAATAACCTATAATACCACCATCCAGGGAGAACTGTTACTTAGGTGTATAGCCTTCCAGACTCTTCCATGCTTTTGTAGATATTTTTAAGTGGGATCAACTTGTACATACTGTTTTGTAACTTTTTCACTTGACAACACCATGACCATCCTGCTGTGTCAAATGTATTGCTGCATCTTTTTTAATAGCTGCATGGTATTCCATCATATGTGCCACATTTTACTAAACGACTGTCAATTTCTAAGTTGTTTCTAATTTTTCACTAATAAACTGCTTTAAAGAACATCGTGTTACTAATCTTTTATGTGTTCTTAATATTCCTTAAGATGAGTACATGGAAGTGGAATTGCTAGTGGAAAGAAGATGCCAATTTTTAAAAGCTTTTGTTACTGCCACTTTGACCCCTAGAAAACTTAATCAATTTATACATTTTTATTAGTAGTGTATGAAATTGTTTCTTTTTGGAGGGCTTCCAACTGAATGTTCTTATAGCCTTCTGTTTAAAAATAAAGGGTAAGAGGACGATAAAAGGACTCTGCAGCCCTAGTCTGTGTATTCAGTGGTTAGAGCATGAGCCCACACACCATAGGCTGGCAGGTTTGATTCCCAGTCATGGGCACATACCTCAGTTGCAGGTTTGACCTGGTCTCAGTCAGGGCGCCTGTAGGAGGCAACCAGTCGATGTGTCTCTCTCACATCAATGTTTCTCCCCCCAACCCTCACCCTACTCTGTCTCTGAAAAGCAATGGAAAAAATATCCTCCAGTGAATTTTAAAAAAAATAAGGACCCTGCAAAATTGAAACCAAGATCAATCTTAAATTATTCTAACATTACATAGTTTACTAGTCTACCTTCTATTATGTATTTTGTCATTCTTTGGGAATGTTTGTAGTATTAGCTTGCCTCTTACTTTTATTCGATCTTCTGGAACCACTATCCCCTTCCTGACTTTTGCTGAAATGGTAGGAACACAATCTTAAGTAGACTGGAATCTTGTAAATTTGATTCAGGCTTACTGTTGGTTTGGGGGAGCATGGCCATAATAGAGAAAGGAGAAACTTTGAAGGGCAGACAGACACTGGCTCTCCCACTTGGTTTCCTGGCTTTGTGTCAGTCAACCTCTTTGAGCTTGTTTGCTTATCTCTAGAAATATAAGCCTCTGTAAGGTTGAAAGGAGTTGCCATATTATAGACAAAGTGCCTAGCACTTAGTAGATAATAATTTATTAGGGTTTCCAGCTGAGTATGTTAGATCCGTTGCTACTACCAGCCTCTGTGGGGTAAACACCACTGCCATTGCCAAATCTGCCTTAAAAGCTGTCACAGTAAGTGGACATTGCCTCGTACATCCTGTACCTACAAAATCTAGTTCTTAAAGATTTTTCCACACTCCAGTATTCAAGTAACCTAACCAGATAAAACTCCCCAACAAGGTGTCTAATGGAAAATTTCAACTCCTGTGCTTTTATAGTGGTGTATCAAAGTGATAATCATTCTAAAATGGTGAGCTCGCATGGCAGCCATGCCTTTTAATTGAGACTGCCCCACCTTAGCCCACAGCTGCTCTTTGTGCTTTGGAGGGCTTGTCCTCCACCTGTGAGAACCTGACACACGGTTCAGCTCAATCAAGGTGATGGTAATTAGCCAAGTCCCAGTGGCATCTCCAGAACAGGAGAACAGAAAGGATTAGTCCATTATGAAAGAAGTTTGTTTAGAGAAGTATCTGAACTCTAAAATTTGCTCAGCAAAACTTCCAAAAGGTTAACAGCTAAGTAATCATAGCAGACAAAAGCCCCAAGTATCAACCCATTTTCACATTGCGATGAATGCCTGTAACTTTATATTAGCACTGGTTTGTTGATTATAACTTGAACTACTCAGCCAATAAAAAGTGAGTAAGAGAACTTCAAAGGAGTGAAAACAAGGAAGGCTTCAGGTCTATGAGACTAAAACAAAATTTAGTGACTGACTATGAGGTAAAAGAAGATGGCTATTATACAAGCAACTTTTCTGGAAGTGTGATGACTACGGTTTAGGGCATGTTTCTACCTACCCCCATGTTCTAATGAAACTTGAGCTGTAGTAGGTAGTCCCCAACATCCACCTACTTTGATGCCTGCTTGCCTTTTGTATGCAATTTTGCTGAAATGGTAGGAACACAATCTTCTACAGCCACTGTGGAAGACAGTATGGAGTTTCCTCAAAAAGTTAAAAATGGAACTCGCATTTGCCCCAGTAATCCCATTCCTAGGTCTATATCCCAAGAAACCAGAAACACCAATCAGGAAGGATATATGCACCTCTATGTTCACAGCAGCAAAATTTACAATAGCTAAGATTTAGAAACAGCCTAAGTGCCCATCAGCAGATGAGTGGATTAAAAAACTGTGGTACATCTATACAATGGAATACTACGCCGCTATAGAAAAGAAGAAACCTTTAACATTTGCAACAACATAGATGGAACTGGAGAACATTATGCTAAGCGAAATAAGCCAGTCGGTGAAAGATAAATATCACATGAACTCATCCATAAGTAGGATATAATGACCAACATAGTTTGATGAACAAGAATAGATCGATCTAGAGACAAATGGTGGGGGAGGCAGGGGTTAGAGAGCAACCAAAGGACTTGTATGCATGCATATTAGCATAACCAATGGACACACACACTGGGGTGGTGGGGGCTTGCCTGGGTGGGACTGGCTTGGGGGGGGGGGTCAATTGGGGAAAAAGGAGACATATGTAAGACTTTAGACAATCACTTATATTTAAAACCACTGTTTCAATGCACACAAATATATATACTGAGTGGCCAGATTATTATGACCACCTGACGTTTGTAGGCAAAGTAGCTGTAATTTCCTGCTGAAGTTGCTAGAGGGCCAGATCATTATAAACATCTGAATAGCACAACATACCTAAGTATCATTGCTGATCAAGTTCATCCTATCATATTGATGGTGTATCCCAATGGATATGGCTTCTTCCAACAAGATAATGTGCCATGCCACGGTGCTCGTATTGTGCAGGAGTGGTTTCAAGAACATGAGGGAGACTTTACCTTGCTTAGGTGGCCCCCACAATCACCAGATCTCAATCTAATTGTGCATTTGTGGGATGAAGTTAAAAGAGCCATCATGCAGCTGGTTCCACAACCATCAAATCTCACAGAACTAGACAGTGCTATTCATCAGGCATGGTGTCAGATTCCTCGCATCACCTTTCAACATCTCGTGGAGTCAATGCCAAGAAGAATCACCGCAGTATTGAAGGCAAAAGGTGGCCCAACGAAGTACTGATGGGGTGGTCATAATAATCAGGCCGGTCATAATAATATGGCCACTCAGTGTGTGTGTGTGTGTGTGTGTGTGTGTATATATATATATGTGTGTGTGTGTGTGTGTGTGTGTTTCAAACATACACACAAAAGTAGATGGTTAAGAAAATATATACCATATAACAGGGGAAAGTAAACGTGCAAATGAAAAATGAAAAAAAAAAAACAGTCAAAAATGCACAATATATCTTGCTCATGCATGAGTGACAAATCTGACTCAGACTCTAGCAGCCAAAGTAAGGAAGGAAGCAAAGCATGATCAACCTGCAAACAGCAGAAGGCCACTCACTAGGGCAGACACTGAAGACAATGTCAAGCACCAAAACAGCTAACTTACCAGACCAGAGCTCTTGCCCTGATTCAGGGTTCAATGTTACGCAACTGCTGTATTGCAGTTTTCATCAACCTGGGAGTACAGATGAGCACAAAATGCCTCACTCTAACACCCTGAAATACAATGACTCTGAGACCTCACCTGTCAGAGCATAAGGAAGTGGAGGATTCCCCTTCCCTAGAGATTACTACCAATCTCCAGGATACTTATGTCTACAAACCAATCCTCTTCCTTCCTACCTCCTGATGGGACTCAAGGGCCACCCTCCTGTCTCATTCCAGCACAGTTTTGGCCTCCTCACCATCTCACACTCCTAACCCAGTTGCCTTACAAACTTTCCGTGGCCACTGCCAGTGAAGCAGGGTTTAGCAGGCTGTACATTGGTTAAGATGGGAAGGTCACCACTGGCCCCTGAGGCAGCATTCTACAGAAGCGGGTATGGAATGCTGTTTAATATACAGTAGTTCCATTATACGCAAGTTGCTCATGAGGACTCAAAGTCTTACAGCAGTTGCATGATAGAGCTCCTTTTGTCTCCTACACAACTCACGGGGACCCACCGCCTCAATAACCTCATGGTGACAGGGATCTTACCCAGGCACCTGTGCTTCTTGCTAACCCCTAGCCCACCCCCTTCTTCAATGCCATCTACAGTCCCCAGTGCCTGCTTCTTCAGACAGATACGGAAGTCAGAGCACTATGGCATGGTAACAGGCCATGTCTTCCTGCCCTGTTATGGGCCTCTCAAAGCACAAGAGCTCTTCCAGTGTACGTACACACAGTTCTTTCAGGAACATGTCCCGATGAGGACTGTGGTGGAAGACAAATTGCAGTTCTGGACACTTTGCAGACCTGAAAAAGGGTTCTTAACATAAAGTGACTATAAACTACTGCTTAGTCAACTAAAAAAATCTACAGAGTTCATTAAGCCAAGTAGAGATCTTTCAGCCCCATTGCCACGACAGCTGAAAGTGCAGAGAAATCAGCCTTGACTTACAGCAGGTGCTCTCAACTGCAGCCTAAGAGTCTCTGGGGATGGGATCCAGCCGTCTTGTGCTTCAAAAAGCCCTCCAGCTGATGCTGATGCACATGTTTGAGAACCACCTGTTTAAAAAAAAACAGAGATTAAAAATACCTTTTTTGTCTTTCACTTTAAAGCTGACTTACCTGCAGGAACAATAAAAGAGAATGACAGGCCCCCAAAATATTGCTGCAAGCTACTAAATTAAGCTGAATTGTAATACCATTTTACTAATTCTATTAATTAAATAGGTCATTGCTAATGAGTAATTTGGTGAGCAAGTGAAAATGCTTAGAGTATAATTTTGCCAGGAAGAAGGGAAAGAGCCCATGGATTGAAAGAGTTTATTCCAAAATTCAGCCATAATTGAATATATGCTCTATAAATTAGTCTCTTTTAAAGGTAACAAATCTATATAATCTTTATTGTTCTTTTTAGCCAGAGTCATAGTTTCCACTGAGGGGCTCTTATGCCCTCTTTAGTAGGACAAGAGAACACCATTAAAATAAAATATAATAATAATAACAGTATTAATAATAATAGGTGCCAGCTGGAGTGGAGTGGCTCAGTTAGTTGAGCATCATCCTATGTACCAAAAAGTTGCCAGTTTAATTCCGGTCAGGGCACAGTCCTGGGTTTTGGGTTTGATCCTCAGTAGGGGCACGTATGGAAGGCAACCCATCGATGTTTCTCTCTCTCTCTCTCTCTCTCTCTCTCTCTCTCTCTCTCTCCCTCTCTCCTTCCCTCCCTCCCTGCCTTTCTTCCTCTCTGTAAGCATGTCCTCAGGTGAGGATTAAAAAAATATATAGGTGCCATTCACTTACAATATGCCAGTCATTGTATGGAGTACAATACTTTACACTCATTCTCTAATTTCATTCTTACAACACTATGGGATAGAGATTGTTGTCCTCACTCTGCAGATGAGACAACTGAAACTTAGATAAAACCATTAAGTGGTGAACCTGCTATGCTCATGATAAGGTCCCAGAGTTTCTAGAGATGGTAAATTCTCTAAGCTTTCCTCTCCTTCTCTCACACTAATCCCTCCCATATCTTTAGTCCCAACACCATCAGGTACTGGAAGCCAGTGGTCTAAGCCTTCCTTCACAACCCATCCCCACTGTTCCTTTACCTCCCTACACAATGCCCACTGTGGCTACTTGTAAGCCTAATTTCTGCAAACTCTAGCCTTAGAGCTCCCAGGCAGCATAATTCCTGTTTCCTTTCCCAGCAAACCTCTTATCAGCATCACCACCAAGACCCATAATAAATTGGCTTGAGTCCTTCCTCTTTGTTTCTGCTCCTGTGCTCTCAGAGGTTAAGGCTAAGAAGCTATGAGATGGGGGGATGCAGGTTGTCAGGAGGAAGGAGGCAGTCAAGCCCAGGGCAGACTCAGAATAATCAGGCTGGAGAACAGGTCATAATATACGCCGAAATGGTCTCTAATGGTAAAGGTGGGGAAGGGAGGAGAACAGAGAAGGGAAAACAGATGCCCCTTGAATGTTTCATCAAAAAGCTAATGAACCATACTTCATGAATGCAATGGAGTTTTATGATCTGCTGTGCAATTCTTTAAAATGTCTAGGTCCAAAGCCAGCCAATGAGTCTGCTTACCTGAATGTGTTTTTGCAAAAATTTAGAGAAAGCTGGCAATAGCAAAGCCATGTTATGAGCCTTAAAGACATCCAAATCATTAAGGACCCTGAAAATGGCTATAAAAAAATAAACAATAAAAAAATAATAAAATACCCAATGCTTTCCAAAGCTTGTTTGAGCCTGAAGGCCTAGCATTCCCTGAAATACTCAACCAAAGAATCTTTACTTTGCTGCCTTTTCTACCATCCAGTTCTCAGCTCAGTGTCAATGCCCACCTTTTCAGAGGACTTTCCAGATCATTATAGCTAAAAAAAACACACCTTTTTATTAAAAGTTTCTATATCACTCTGGTTCCTTTCTGAATAACACTCATCACCTGAAATCATCTCTCTTACTTGTTCACTTCCTCCATGAGAACAGGACCTTGTTTATCTCATTAATCACTGTATCTTCTTTACTTAGAAAAGTGAGAACAGTGCCTGATCCACAGTAGATATAATAAACATGAAATATTGAAGGAATTTCATATTGCTGTTACACTTAAAGATTTTTTTCCCTGGCAGATTGATCTCAAAGGAAAAGCAAGATGTTTTTCATCCTATATAATAAAGAATTAATATGCAAATTGACCCTCACTCTGTCACACTGTCACAAGATGGCTGCACCCTCTGCGGAGGCAGGGTTCCCATAACACAAGATGGCTGTGCCCACGGCGGGGGCGGGGTTCCCATAACGAGCTGTAATGAGTGGTCAGCAGGGACCTGAGGCTGCACCCCCCACCCAGTGGGGCTTGACAGGGGACCTCAGGCCACACCCCCAGCCCGGTGGGGCTTGAAGCGGGACCTCAGGCCATGCCCCCCACTCTGGTGCTGAGCCAGGGAACCTGAGGGTGTGCTGGGGGACCTGAGATTGTACCCTCCGCCCAGCGGGGCTTGACTGGGGACCTGAGGTTGCGCCCCCCCTCCCCCACCCAGTGGGGCTTGACAGAGGACCTGAGGCTGCGCCCCCTGCCCAGCGGGGCTTGACGGGGGTGGGGCCTGCCGGGTCTGGGTCTTGCATGATTTGGAGGTACACGCTAGTGGTCAGGGACTTGACTCTGGGTCCCGCGGCATGCCCCAGATGTTCACAGGAGGAAGATTTTCATATACATTTTACTAATTTTCTTCCATCTTTGACACTTCTATTATAGAGAAAGGGCAAATAGCAATATTAAAATATTTCCTCTAATTAATTCCTTTTTAATGTGCATGAATTTCATGCACCGGGCCACTAGTATATATATAAATATTACAGAATTTTAAAGGTGACCTATTTCTAAACTTTCCAAAGCAAATTAATAGGCAAACCAACATACAGAGCTATTCTCTGTATCAAATTTTACAACTGGAGAACCTGGCGAGAACCTGGCTGGAGAACCTGACTAGAGAACCTGGCTAGGCTGCTGATCAACTGAACGCTGTCTCCGTGTCATTCCTTCTTCGCCAACTCCGTCCACACCTTTGGGAACCCCTGGACCTGCTGGGGCAGGACCCCAACAACTACCAATTTCCAAGAATAAAACTTCAATTATCAAAAAAAATTTTTTTTTTAAATTTTACAACCAATCTTGATTTTTGTACTGGAAAGTGACTCCATTTCAATTCTGCTTTTCTTAAACTCACTAACATGTATTATCAATGTTATTGTGAAGCACATATGCTTTTCCAACAGTGCTTAAAGGTATATATATATTCTGATGAGAAACTGTAACCAATTAAGATTATTCTGGCACATAGTAGTATCTCAATAAGTATTCAATGACTGAAATTTAAATGTTTTTTATCTGTGCGATATTACTGAACAAATATTCTTCTCTGGCTTCAAATAAGGCAATACCTTTGAAGTATCAAAAATCAATTCTTGCCCTGGCTGCTTTGCTAGGTGGGTTGGAGCATTGTCCCATACACCAAAAGTTTGCAGATTTGATTCACGGTGAGGGCACATACCTAAGTTGCAGGTTCAGTCCCTGGCCGGGGCACCTGTGGGATGTTTCTCTATCTCTCCCCCTTCCTCTCTCTCTAAAATCAATTTTTTAAAAAAACAAACAAAAAAACACTTCCTCAAGTGAGGATTAAAAAATTTTTTTAATTAATTTGTGGGAAGCCGCCTATTGTCTTCTCTAGCGGAGAGGTATGGACAAGGAGCCTGAAATGCTGGTGACCCTTGAGCCCTGGCAAAGGTCAGAGCTATGCACCAACTATTTAGTTGAGACAAGGATAGCTGAAGCGACTTCCCCACCAGATAGTCAAGTATATCCTTACTGATAAGATAGTCTGGCCGAAACTGGTTTGGCTCAGTGGATAGAGCGTCGGCCTGCGGACTGAGGGGTCCCAGGTTCCATTCCGGTCGGGGGTATGTACGTGGGTTGCGGGCACATCCCCAGTGGGAGATGTGCAGGAGGCAGCTGATCGATGTTTCTCTCTCATCGATGTTTCTAACTCTCTATCTCTCTCCCTTCCTCTCTGTAAAAAATCAATAAAATATATTTTTAAAAAATTTAAAAAAAAAACGATAGTCTGTCTGTTACTGGAAATTGCCTGCCTAAGGCCTGTAGGTGTATCCCAAACTGAATAAAAGAATGGCAAGGCCTGAGCACAAGTGGAGTCCTTCCTCTTGGGATGGGCTCCCGCCTGGCCCCCCAATTTCCAAATTATTATTTCTTGTCTCTGTCATTTGTGTGTGGCCCCTCTTCCAGAGCCTGAACCCTGAACCACACAGGACATGGGTCATTCACATTAATTCTTACCCCAAAAAAAAGAGTAAATAGAACCTTTTATTAGTGAAACAAGTTGATTTGTTATATTCCCAATGAGGCCTTTTCCCCCTATAAATGAAGCAAACTACTTTACAATACTTTACGACAATTTAACTTACTTTTTAATATTTTTAAGAAGGAAAAATTTCTTTGTGAATTTAGGAAAGTAAAAATTAGAAAAGAATAACTATGGGAAGTTACTTTTTCAATTTTAATATAACAGGCCTGTCTACCAGGTATATTACCCAGCATTTTTCCTCTTAAAGGATCCATCAAGTACTAAACAACCAAGAACCTTCCTTTAGAAAATGACGCAGGAAAGGTTTATATTTAAATACGAAACAAGCAATCTAAAATACCAATCACATGTCACTTTAAAAAGGCAATTTATATAATTATGTGTAAATTATTAATTCTCTTTATGTTGATAAAGGTCCTAGCAAAAACTCAGCTGGTCTGTCTGTACCTCAAGTTCAAACTGCACTCATTTGGCTATAAAAGTAAGTATCACGATGGGCTCTGGTCCGTGTAGCTCAGTCCTCCTGTGCACTGAAAGGTCGCAAAGGTCGCCGGTTGGATTCCCAGTCAGGGCACGTGCCCAGGTTGCGTGTTCCGGTTGATGTTTCTCTCTATCTCTATCGCTATCTCTATCTCTCCCTCCCACCCTCCCTCCCTTTTCCCTCCTTCCTCTCTAAATGCAATAAAAACATATTTTAAAAAATAAAATAAAAGTGTCACAATGGAATTGGACCCCTTTGACTAAGGGGGAAAATATATTCAATATTACACATTTTCTTTAATTAAAAATGAGGATTTTAAGTCAGGGTCATCTTTGGTTATGAATCTTTCCACTTTTGTTGGAAGAAGACTCATCATCTCTTTACTAAGTTCTAGCTCCACTTCTATTTCCTGGGCAGCCTCAGGGTGCTTTTCGCAGTAATCAACAATACATTTGTAATGCCCCCCCCCCGCCCACAAAAAAAAATTGTCTCGGTCCAAAGCCAGCTCTCTCTGCTTGCTTTCATCCTGCTGCCGAGAGAAGCATTGCTATTTTTGCTACTGATGTTATTCTTTGATTGGAAAGAAAGAAAGAAAGAAAGAAAGAAAGAAAGAAAGAAAGAAAGAAAGAAAGAAAGAAAGGAAGGAAGGAAGGAAGGAAGGAAGGAAGGGAGGGAGGAAGGAAGGAAGGAAGGAAGGAAGGAAGGAAGGAAGGAAGGAAGGAGAAGGAAGTAGGAGGCATGATGGATGGCTCCCAAACTTAAAATTTGGTGTTGCCTCCCCCCTGTTATATATTAACTGAAGAGACTTTGGAAGACACACAGAGACATTATATATAAATCAATAACAATTTTTCTTTTGTGTTCAACCCATGAATACTGACTAGCTAATTTTCATGACATCTCTATAAGATAAGTGAGTTGTATTATCCTGTTTCAATTCAATTCTTCTTTAGCGTTTTAATTAGCCTAGGCAATTTTATTTTATCTCCATGAAATGATTTTTAGCAGCACCCCACATTTTCATCAGATTTTCTCATCATAACCGATACAACTGGCCAAGCAGTTAAGTGCTACAGAGTGGGGCAGACAGATGAGAATGGAGACTCAAACAAGGCATTGCCATGGGCCACCGTGGATGGTTGAAGGGGCCAGGTGAGGGGCATGACCCAGCTGGAAGTGTCAGGAAGAAAGCTGGTGTCTACAAAAGTGTTAGCACAGATGAAAACGGGGAACCCAGGCAATGGTCACAACAGTTGAGGATACAGAGCATTTGACAGATATAGAGGATTGTCCCAAAAAGTGGGCATACCCCTTTCCCTCACCTGCATGGACTGCCCCACCCTACTAATGTTGAGCTTGGCCATGTGACCTGCTTTGTCTAGGGCAGTGATGGCGAACCTATGACACGCGTTTCAGAGGTGACACGCGAACTCATTTTTTTGGTTGATTTTTCTTTGTTAAATGGCATTAAAATATATAAAGTAAATATCAAAAATATAAGTCTTTGTTTTACTATGGCTGCAAATATCAAAACATTTCTATATGTGACTCGCCACCAAAGTTAGGGTTTTTCAAAATGCTGACACGCCAAGCTCAAAAGGTTTGTCATCACTGGTCTAGGGGATGCTAGCAGGCACACAAACAGAGACCTGTAATATGTTCACACAGTTGGGCTTGCCTTCTTGGGCTTGTGCCAGCATCATGGGAAGAACCTGCTCTGGTAGCACTAGTTCAAACAGGAAGATAGATGGTGCATCAGACCTGGACCACATCTACAGCTCTGAGCAAGCCCAGGCAGATACACATTACTGAGTACGTTATGCATATCAAGGTCTTTGGGCCTTCAAGGCCTTCACAAGGGCTATCTTTTATGCCTGCACTGCTCTTGCTGTATTCTTCCAATGGAAGACTCATGCTTTCTCATCCTTCCAGTCTCAACTTCAATGTCACTTTCTCAGAGACCCCTACCCTGACTCTCCTTCAATCTAAATTATATCCCTCTGTAAATTCTAAACACACCTGGTTCTTTTCCTTCATTGACCTTACCACAGTTTGTTTATTGTTTGTCATTTGCCACTAGATTGCATTCTTTGAGAGCAAGGAGTATTCCTTCAACATCATTTAGTTTGGGCACAGTCCTAGCATATAGTAAGTACTTAGGAAATATTTGTGGAATGAAATATGCCAAACACTCTGATGAGGGATGTGGCAATAACTACTACAGTGATGAACACAGAGCCCTTCTTTAAGGAGCTTTGACTCTACAAGGCCAGACCATCAGCCATTGCACAGTGGTGGACTAAAGCTGCTTAATCTCGTTCTACCTGTTGTCAGAATTGACCTGAGAGACCGAGGCAGGATGACTGAGTGGCTACTGCTGCATAACAAATGATGCCAAACTTAGTGTCTTAAAAGAATGCAGGCCTCCAGGGAGTAGGTAATTTGTATCTACTCCATTGCTGACTCCTTGCCTTCACTTCTTGTGGCTCTGTGGTCTCCCCATGCAGAGCTCTCAGTGCCTTCTCTTTGTCTTCCTGGAAGGCAGCCTTTCCTCCATACAGGTCTATCTGACTCCCATCGCACTTCCTAACCCGCCCTTTACCTCCTTTTCTCTCCATCCAATCTTACCCACCTTGTATCCCATCTCTTTAGGCTTAGAGCAACTCTACAACAAACCAGATAGCTGCATCTGGCTTTCAGAGAAATAAGGACCATTTATAACTTAATAGAGACTTTCTATGCCTTAAGTCTACAATGACAAACACATGTCAAGTTTCCCATAGTGAATTCACAGGGGTACTATGGAATATTGTAAATTTTAGAGGAAAACACAGAGACATCTGTGAGTCTCTGCACAAAGTACTAAAAATTAAGTATTTGAACTTGACTACTTAATAAACAGAACCATTAGATATTTCTTTCATCCTGGAAGAACTATGTAAAAAAAATAAATGTGCCATGAACTGAGAAAGTTTGGGAAATTGTGCCTTAGGCCAAAGAAGTCAGTAGGTAATCGTTGGAGAACTTTGCACTTTCTGAGGAGAAGTATTTGTGGGGAGGAGGAGCCCTAAGACACACTGCACAGGTGGGTATCCACTCTTCCAGTGGCTTGAGATGTTCAGCTGTCAACAAATTTCTGACTCCAGAACCATCTGCTCTCTAAAAGGGCAGCCTGTGGACAAAGAGCAATGCACTTAGGGATTATGATGTTCAGAGGTCAGAGATAGGGAGAGTCTGCCCTTTAAGCCCTTCTTGTTGAGGGAAATGAACAAAAACAGTCAGATCCTGGATCCATTTCCATATAGCCTGACCTTCCCAGACCATGTTAAACAGCCTCCCCTTCCCTTCCACTATCCAGATTCCATCTCTTTCTTTAAGATCCAGGAATAGTACCCCTGAAACTAACATAATATATATGTCAACTGTAACTAAAAAATAAATGGCAAAAAGGATCCAGGTACATAGCATACTTACTATTTATTCAGCTGACCCTTGGACAACATGGGTTTGAACTGTGCAGGCACTGCACAAGTTCACTTACACAGCGATTTTTTCTAATGACCTGCACAGCGCAGTTCAAACATATGTTTAATGGGCAACTTGAGGTTGGGAATCTGAATATGCAGAGGGCTGACTTAAATCTTATATAGATTATCCAAGGGCTTAATCCCTTCATTTTTCAAGGGATTTATTCTTATATTATTATTTATTATTTGCCATATGAACAACTTTAAACCTACTTTCCCCCACCCTATTTATATGTATATGCATACATATAGCTCCATCCCGAATCTGAATTCTCCACTAGAGTGTACGTTCCATGAGGGCAAGGATCTGTTTTGTTCACTGCTGTATAGCCAGCACCTATAACAGTGTCTGGCACATAGTAGGCATTTAGTACATACATTGAATAAACAAACTTTAGTTTCGTGAGAAATTAGGTCCTAATGCCTATCACCCACTGAATGAATTACCTTCCCTCCCATGCATCAAGAATGTCACTGCCTATGTCCCATTCCTGGGAGGAGAAAACGGTCAATCAAATCAACCTTCTGTGTGCTGTGGTTCAGATGGAGAACTCTGGTTGAGAAAGGCTGAGTTCATGAGTGAATGCATGGATGCAAGTCCCACCTCTTCCAAACTGCCCTCTCTGGCTGTCCCATTTCAGAGTCAGTTAATATGTTAACAGGATTAACAAAACTTTTTAGTGACTCTCCCTGCCTCTACTAAGTGTGCATTGGGTTGGAAGTGGTTAAGAATGAAAGGCTCCTGCCTAGTGATTGGTGTGCACTTAGGAGAAGGTTGCTCAACCATTTCTGTAAGGTGACTTTTGGGACCCCATAGTTAATGGCCCTGTAAGCAGATCCAGCCTTTTAAAGATTTCACAAAAGGGCTCCCATACAATCAGGGCTGCAGTTCTAAGTACTGTCTGGTCCTGATAAGGCTGGCTGGGAACGCCCTGTTCTAGCCTTTCCCCAAATCAAATGCTCTTTGAGAGCCAGCCAAGCATTTGAGACCAACCAGGCAGTACTAAGTGCATTATCTTGTCTAAGCAAAGCATGAGAAATAAATTAAGATTCTTGCTGACCTCACCAGCTTAAAAAAAAATCTCTGCTCTTACCTAATGTCTGGTCAATGTCCTAAAGAGACTCTTCCTCCTTCCCTTAAAATTGTATTTAGGCTGAAGAGATTAGATTTTTTATGCAGTAAGTTCCATTCCACAAGGATGCTTCTGTTCAATGTTCTCTGGCCATTTCTAACCCAATTTATGTACTAAATAAAAGAAGGAAACTTAAATTATTTTTCTAGGTTTGCACTTTCAGGATGTTCTTTGTCAGCTGAAGTGACCCAATGATTACAAGAAAAATCATTTTTTAAACCTAGTTGTTTCCTTAAAGTGTAGCTTTTTAACTACTGCATAGCCATCTGTGTGTAAGTTACATATATCAGACTTCATATACCCAACAACATAGTGAAAATTAGTGACAAATAAGTAGTTACTAGTATATGCCAAGTTGAAAGTGCAAAGCTATAGACAAAGCCCAATAGCTGACAGAGAAGAAAGTGTTTATTTCCAGCAGAGGGGAGGGAATGTGAGGACGAGCACAGTCCCTGGTACTTAGGACTATTACAATGTGAGTCCTCTTTTCCTATCTCATCCCTCTTTGCCTTCCTTTTAAATTTCTTTTGCTTATTTTTTTTAATTTATTAAAATTCTGTCTCTTGAGAGAAGATGTGCTAGGCACTAGTGAGAGTTACAAAGATATGTAAGAAACAATCCATGTTATTGAAGCGTTTACTGACTGAAAATGGAAGAGACTGAGATGTGAACAAATAATTGCCATGGCATGAGAAACATCCCATAACAGACAAATTGAAATAATTTTATGGGAATTAGAAAAGGAGAGAGATGAACACTGATTAAATCTTGCTTTGTTCCTATGGCTTAAAATCCAGATTATCGCCATGGGACTTTCAAAGCCTTTTCCAACCTTCCCTATTGTCAAATCTGCTCTCCCTCTCCCCAGCAAGAAAGATATCAGATCTTTGTAAGCTGAGAGGTGGCCAATGTTATTGTCCCTGCCACTCCATTGATTCCTGTCCTAAGGTGAGCTTATCAAATTACCATTCTGCCAATGGACACATTTGGTACCATCTCGAAGTGCTTGCACATGCTGTCAACATTGAACAAATGACCAGATATCCTTTTACTGCCTTTTGACTTTGAGCCATTCTAACATACTCTAACACCCAGGCCCCTCTCACTTCAACACATCTCCTCAGATTGCTCCAGACTGGCCTAGCCCCCACTGAATCCCCACAACAGTTATCTTCAAATGTCCTTGCATATTCCCTTACAATTAAAAAATAATAATCTAGGTGCACCCTACATAATTTTAAACTGACATCAAACAATTTTCATCAAATAACATATGCATAGCCCATGTACACAGACAACAATGTGGTGAAGGCTGTAGGGAGCAGGGGGATATGGGAGACTGGAGGGAGGGGAACAAAGGGAGGAAAATGGGAGACATCTCTAATAGTGTCAATCATTTTAAAAATCTGCTTTCATTTCATCATATGTTTAATTTCCAACATATTCTATGATGCCTATAGACTCTGAATATAGTTTTGTCAAAATCTTGCAGTATCATATAACTTGACAAACCCAGTTTTCATTGTCAAGTCACTTCATCTCTATCAGAATCACTTTCTGTCAGAAAACGTCTTACCTCATTTTTCAATTCAAATAAGCATGTTAATGCCCACCCCTGTGACAACCATCTCACTTTTGAATTCTAACTAGAAGATGAATGGGTGTATGGATGGATGGATGGATGGATGGATGAATAAATAGATGGATGGATAAAGAAGCCTTCAGAGTCTTAACAAGAGTTTGTCTCTTGACTGAAATAAGGAACCACTCCCTTTAATATTTTCTGCTAGTGCTTTGTGAGCAAGGCATCCTGGAATTGGCCTTTTGTGTGGTGCCCTGGGTCAAACATGTTCATTCATGGGACTTAGGATGTGTAAGAGATTTGTCTTCATTTGTAAAGAAGGGGGTTTAAAAGAGAAGGTGGAGGTGGAAAGAACCAGCAGATCACAGGAGACTCAGCAGGACAGAGTACAATTGAAAATTGAGGACCTAGAAATGGATTCCCTTAAAGTTATTTAAGGGCCCATGGAAAGTCATGCATTCTCCTCCAATGAGTAGGAATTCTCTGGGTTGTATATCGCCAGCCTGAAGTCCCATGAAAAGGTCAAAATCTAACTCCACACATGGATTTGGGTATATTAGAGCATGAGAGCTTTACAGATTTCCAATCCATATCTTAGTTTTAAGAAACTCTCTCGTGGTTACACACTTAATTCTTCTGTTTTCTGTTGCCCATTAACTCATTTTCATTTTATTTCCTGGATGGAGGTTAAACTCCTTGAATAAAGAAATTGTAAAAACTTATTTTAGCTTCTCTTCTCCTTTCTCTGTAAAGAAAATCCTGGCCAATGCACCTCTTTCTTGGTTGAAAGTTCTCTGGAAAACTACCTTAGTAATTTAAGGATGGGTTGTTGAACAGAGCAACCGAATTTGGAGTTGGATGGTCTTACTTATGAATGATAGTCAACTAACTTAGGGACTTGAAGTTATTAGATGAAACAGTGGAAAAGCCTGAGGACCTCCCCTTGCCCACCCCAACCACCCACCCCTCTTTAGAGACAGGAACATTTGTGGAAAAACATGCTTGTTCCAGCTTCATCCAGCTTTCCATTGTATGAAGATTTCCTGCTGGACTTGCTAGAAAAGTAGAAAATTGTATTTGGTGTAGTCTACAGTCATGGGACATGTCAAGCCGTCCCCAGAGCGAGTTTAATTCAGTTCAGCCACGTTTATACTACTAATAAAATGAAAGGGTCAGGATTTCTGCTCTGAAGAAGCTCACAGATCACAGGTGAGGCTGAGGGTTATACATACAATTGCCATTATAATGGCTGGTACTCTAACAACTCACCCAAGAACTACTTAAAGGTGGTTTTCAGGAGGCATTGGAAGTTGGCCACTTGGCTCCACTCTCTGGGTCTTGCCTGTTTCTTGTCCAGTTCTACCCACCTCAGTAAGTACCCGAGTTCAATTCTCCCCTCAAAAGTGAATAACTTCATGAAGAGCTTCCCAGCTGTTTTTTAGTGTTGCTTCCTGGCACATTCCTTGTAAAGTAATCTCAACACTACTCTATCCTGATAACAAGATATTATTTCGTTACCATTCCATAAACCCAATCCCACTTTCCCACCCTGAGCTATTAGATATGTGGTGAGTAAAGTATTCTAAGTGATTTCTGAAGTATTTTCTCTTTCCTGAGGGCTTGAGAGAGCTCGCTTTGGGACATGGATCTGGAGCTTTTGGGACAGACAGGTGCTCCCAAACTTAGTGTTTGATGTAGTGACAGTTGCTACAGTTTTCACTCTCCTGTGGGCCAGCTGGCAGGGGGTGCTGCCCTCCCTGGGGCACCTGGTTTTCCTTTGAAGGAGAGGAAGTTTTGAGGAAGTAAAATCCTCTTGTTTTAAGAACCTAATTAGGAACTGGATCAGAATACCATTTGGCATTCGTGCGTGATTCTCTAAGGCTAACAAAAATGTTTTGATGGCCTTAACCAGTTTGGTTCAGTGGATAGAGCATCAGTTTGTGGACTGAAAGGTCCCAGGTTCAATTCCGGTCAAGGGCATGTACCTTGGTTGTGGGCACATCCCCAAAAGGAGGTGTGCAGGAGGCAGCTGATCGATGTTTCTCTCATCGATGTTTCCAACTCTCTATCCATCTCCCTTCCTCTCTGTAAAAAATCAATAAAATATATATTTTTAAAAATGTTGTGATGAAACAGGTGAATACTTTGCATTTCCTATCTAGATACTTTTAAAAAAATACTGGAGTTATAGTCAAAGGGATGGAAGTATTTATGACTCTAGATGTGATACATAAAGCAAGGTCGCTAATGAGGGCAGGAAGGGGTTTTGTACCTGGAAGGTCTGAAATATCCAGTGAATGAGTCAGAACTTGGGCCTTACTCTGGCTGCCTTTACAAAAAAATGTATCAGATATCTTAGGCTAAATTTGATCTGATTCAAGCAAAGTGGAAAAGTTGGGGGGAGGTACCACCCAGGAAAGATCTTAGCCTTCCACCAGGTTAACAGTCTGGAAGCAAAAATGACATCTTCCCCCCGCCCCCATTTTTTGAGAATAAACATGTTTATCTGAGGGAGAAAAGAGATGAAAGCATTCTCTTTACCAACACGGCAGCTGAGAAGGCCAGGTGCAAGCTTTGGCCGACAAGAGGAGCTTTATTTCTCTCCTCCCCTACCACCATTCTTTCCCAATTCCTGCACCCCACCCTCCACCCCAACACTTTTCCCCATTCCACCCCCATTAAAAGCCAGCCCCCAAAATTGCTATGATGAATGGCTAAAGGATTAGCGCAGATGTACAATCTTTGTACAGTTTAGGTTTGGATCCAACTGACTTTTAACTGCTCTTCCTAAAGCCCACTGATAATCCTGTGTCATCTGCCTCCGCCTGCCCATTCCTTTCCCAGGCATGCTAATTCAAGTCCCACGGCCAGGACTGAAAAGGGGCTTGAGCTGGCTCTCTCCGATGGGCCCCTTAACTATCCCAAGCCCCTGCTTCCTAACCAGACATTCTGGCAGAAATCAATGCAAAGCAACTTCTGAAGGAGCAGCTGCCCAGGCCCAGGCCCCTCCCGCCTGTGCCCAGCACCCCTCCTCAAAAGAGGATATTTTTCTGTGGTCACATTCCTGGGCAATATTTCAGAAGCTTACTCATCTGCCTTCCTCCAGCCCCATTCCTCTGCCCCCAGAAGAAGACATTAGGAAGGAAACATGAGAGACTTTATTTTAGCCTAATTGAACAATAGCCCTTATTTCATCTTGAGTAAGATAAATGGGCTGTCCGACTTCACGTCTCACTTTATCTGTAATGAGGTTCCTCTCCCAACTGTTTACTAAAGTATTAAAAAGCACTTTGCAGCACCTGCTGGTGTATTCCATTAAAGAGAGTCAATAGAACAGATGAAGACATATGAGAAAGTCAGAGAGATAAGGTGCCTTTTATGAAACTTCAGGTTCCAGACCTATTAGAACGAACTGCTTCCTCCCCTCCCCCGCCCCCTCCATAAATTCAGTGGTGAGAGAAGAAGAAAAAAAGAAAAAAGGCCTTTTTCTGCTTGGCAACAAAATAGTTTCTACAGGGCAGAACAGCACTTGCCAGGTTTTCCCAGGGTCAGACCAAGGTGGATAACTAATTGCAGCCATTACCATCCAGGTGGTAAGAGGTTGGCTGAATTGCAAGATCCTAATAAGCCATTAGCATCTCTATCCTGGAGGCACATTTGTGGACCCTTCTCTTGCCCACTGTGATGAAATGCATGTCTGTTCCAGCTCAGGCTCTATCTCTAGCTGTTCCTTGAAGAGATGGGCACATTCAGGTGATGGTTGCTATAAATGTGAGCACCTGGGAGCGGACCCTGCTCAGGTTTGTGACACTAAGAGCTGTGTGACCTCACGCACCTTCACTGCCACATAATTTCTTTTCTTACAGATTAGGGAGGAAACATATTACACTGACAAGTACTCTGGTATGGCTGATGAGCAACCATCTGTTTTAACTGAGATATTTATGTAAGAATTAAGTGTGGATACTTTATAACCTTACAGCCACAATCCTGTTCAAAGCTCTCATTCAACAGCAATTTGAGGGCTTACTACACGCATATGTGTATGGTAGTGGTAAGGGAGATAAGACCTAGAAATTTGAAAAGTGAAATAAGAGGAATGGTTATATCAGAATGGAATGTCAAATTTCTACTCCTCATCCAAGCCCCATCAACGCCCTTTCCTGGCTGCCTTCTCTGGTGTCATAGGTAAGCTGTTCATTCCATAGCTCATCAAAGCCTCTACTACCTTCTACCGTCATCTGCCTGTTCAATCTCCTTTACTAGACTGTTAGCTTCAGAAAGAAAATACTGTGTCCTATTCATTTCTTTACCCCCAGTCCTGAAATAGCGACACTAGTAGGCATGCAATGTTTGTGCATTAGTAAATGGATGGAGTGAATAAATAAATGCCGAATATTGACCGTAAGTTCTAAAAGAGAGGCAGTTATGCTATGGTTGAAAAAGTCCTAAAATAGAAGCCACTGATCTAGGTGTAAATCACCAACCTATCACTCTGTAAAAGTTTGATTTGAGGCTCTCTGAGCCTCAATGCCCACATACAAAAAACAGGTATGCTAATACCAGAACAGAACAAGGTTGTTATGGGAATTAAATGAGATAACAGGCAAAAGCACTTCTACATACATTTTAACTTTCTTATCCTCTGCCTCTTTACTCCTTTAATCTACACTAATAAAAGAGAAACATGGTAATTAGCGTACGACCGCTACCCTTCCCATTGGCTAATCAACATATCCTTATCCAAATTGACTGTCAGCCAAGATGGTGGCCGGCAGCCATGCACTGAAGCGAGCAGAGAGGCTTGCTTGCTCCAGTGACAGCGGACTCCAACGTTCCCCGCCTGCCGCTGCCGGCCTCTCAGCTGCAACTCTAAGCAACTATGTACTATGTTGCAAATAAGAAGCTAAACAAAACCCCAGAAACCAGCTTTCAATCAGCCAGGCTTCAGCCAGCCTGACCGCAACATTGTATCAAATACAGAAAGAAAAACAAAGGCCAGAAACTGGCTTTCATTCAGCCAGGCTTCAGCCAGCCTGACCGCAACATTGTATCGATGTTTTCAGCAGCGAGGCCTCAGAGCTAAAGCTGGCCCAGAATAAAAAAAAGAAAAAGAAAAAAGGGAGCAGTTGGGAGCTTCAGTCACCCGCTTCCGGAAAACAGCCCTCAGCCCCTCACCCAGACTGGCCAGGCACCCCAGTGGGGACCCCCACCCTGATCCAGGACACCCTTCAGGGCAAACCAGCCAGCCCCTACCCATGCACCAGGCCTCTATCCTATATAGTAAAAGGGTAATATGCCTCCCAGCACCGGGATCAGCATGACAGGGGGCAGCGCCCAAACCCCCTGATCAGCCATGCTCTGTGCCTGATAGGGGGGAGCTCCCCAATCCCCTGATTGCCCTGTGGCTCTGTGTTTGACAGGGTGCGGCACACCAACCCCCTGATCGGCCCTGCTCTGTGTGTGACAGGGTGCGGCGCCCCAACCCCACCCCCCCACGGGCCCTGCTCTGTGTGTGACAGGGTAGAGCCATAACCTCCCCATTGGCCCTGCCCTGAGTGTGACAGTGTGCAGCGCCCCAACCCCCTGATCCGCCCTGCTCTGTGCGTGACAGGGGGGAGCTCCCCAACCCCATGATCGACCCTGCTCTGTGTGTGACAGGGGGCAGCGCCCCAACCCCCCTGATGGGCCCTGCTCTGTGAGTGACAGGGGGCAGCGCCCCAACCCCCTGATTGGCCCTGCTCTGTGCGTGACAGGGGTGGCGCCGCAACCTCCCCATCGACCCTGCCTTGAGCGTGACTGAGGGTGGCATTGCAACCTCCTGATCCGCCCTGCTCTGTGCATGATGGGGCGGCGCCCCAACTCCCCAATTGGCCCTGCTCTGAGCCCCACCAGGGGCTGCACCTAGGGATTGGGCTTGCCCTCTGCCACCCAGGAGCAGGCCTAAGCCAGCAGGTCGTTATCTCCTGAGGGGTCCCAGACTGCAAGAGGGCACAGGCCGGGCTGAGGCCCCCCCCCCCCAGTGCACAAATTTTTGTGCACCGGGCCTCTAGTTTCATATAAAAAAATAACATAATGCCTTAATTTCATAAAATATCAGGTTAGTATTCACATTTTCTAGGCTATCTTGTAAATCAAAGTTTATTTATATTGACTTTCAAGTAAGAACCATATATTACAATAGTTGGTATCTCTAAAATCTCTCTTTAATTTTAGGTTCCCCTCATCTCTTTACTTCCCTCCTTGTGACTTTTGTTGAAGGAACTTCTTTGTGTGCCTTAGAGAATTTGTTATAATCTGCATTTTATTCCATCCCCACGTTGTTGTATAGCCCTGGTTCCCAGCCTTTTGTATTTCCTGTAAATTGATGGTTAGATCTGAGGCTTG
>NW_005871174.1:2747910-2752257 GCF_000147115.1 Myotis lucifugus | reverse complement strand
TCTAGTCATTTGGATAATAGCAATTGTAGGTCAAAGAGAGACCCAACATTCAACCTACACATTTCTAGGTTATCGAAAAAGTAAAAAGTCATAAACCACAGGAGTAGATAAATTCTGAGGGAGAAAGAGAAAAGAAGGAGTGTGAAGAAAACATTTTAAAAATACCCACAATTACAGGGAATGGTGTGAAAGAAAACATTACTCTGGCACTAGTTAAAATGATAAGAAAGATGTTATTCAGGACTGCTGTAATGGCCATCAAGACTGTCACAGTAGGAGAGAGGTAGGACTCAATTCCAACTGGGGTGGGGGGCAGCTCTAAATGTGTGTGTGTCGGGGGGGGGGGATCAGTGGATGGAAGGGTACTTAAAGGAGACATGAAGGGGTGGGGAATTCTTGCTAAAGTGACTTAGGATTCTTCCTGAAAAAAAGCCAGGATGATCAAGGGGGTTGGGGAAGGGGGTGATTCACACTAAAATGCCTTAGTAGACTTCTTGCTACAACTGGACTAGGCAGGTCGAAGACAGGGCCCAAGGACAAGCCTGAGTTGAGAAGAGGGCTCACAGGAGCCTAATTAAAGTTTCGTTAAGGAGAGAGTCTTTGTCAGGGGGGAAAGCATGAGCTAAAGTTAAGACTGTAGACGATAGTGTGTCATGGAGGCAATTCGAGAAGAGAAAGGTGAAATCTGTGGAATGTAATGACAAGGTCCAGGAAGACAAAGTCTAATCCATATCATGACTATTTTGACTTCTAGGTCTTTAGTTTGAGTCATTCATTGAAACTTTTTTTGGCTTGGTGATTATCAAAATTCTCAATGCATTTCAACAGTCTAACAACAATGAAAGACACACTGTATGGAGGAAGAGGGAATTTATGAATATACCCTTCTTGAAATGTCATGTTCAAAACAATACACTATTCTTTCCAGGCAAGACTAGACCATAACAGGAACAGTGGTGGTATAACTTCCCTCATTCCAGGTGTGCTACTTCTATTTCCTCCTCTGGTTGCATTCGCATTTGTAGCAACCACATTTTGCTCCTGGATCATACTGAGTCTGTGGTTGACAAAAACATTACTGTTGTTTGTTTGTTTAACATAAATTAAGTTAGAGGTTATTTATGAGTCCTTCAACTTGCCTCATTAATTATTTTGAAACTAAGTTAAGATTCAATTTATACCTAATAAGTCTGTTAAAACTTTTCAAAAATACTGATTCAGATATCCAACCTTTTAGTTACGGCTCCCAGATTTCTGTCACCTAAGAATTCAATTGTTATGCCCCCATACTTTTGATTTTTTCAAAAGTCAAATTGCACTGCACTAGAAACAGAAATCCAGTTAACTGTTCATTGATCCACCCACCTTGTGATATTTTTGTTTAACTGCTTAGTATTAATTGAAACAAAAATCCACTAAATTGAGAGCTCCTTGAGGGCAAGAACTTGGCTTATTCATCTTTACCTGCCTTTCATCTAGATCAAGGTCTAGCAAACAGTTGTAGCCAACCCAACACACATTTCCCTCCCCAGGTCCTTCAGGAAGTCTTGTCCAGTTCTCTGAAATCCAGGCCTACTGGGTCTGTAATTTCCCAGGGTCTCTAATTAACCAACCAACCAACCTTTATAAATAAATGCATCATTTGTTCCTGCCGTGTTCTTTCTGGTTAAGAGAGGTACCACTTTCTTTTCTTAGTCTGTACAAAACAACTGTTCAATAATCATACTAGAATCCTGCTAAACATTTTCTCGTGTGTGTGTGTGTGTGTGTGTGTGTGTGTGTGTATTGCAGACATGACAGTTCCCACTTAAATATTTTAGTATATATCGCCTAAGAACAAGGACATTCTTTTATATATTCACCATTATCACACCAAAGCAGTACATATCCAAATTTCCTCAATTATGCCCAAAGTGATTTTTATGGCTTTATTTAAAAATTCAAAATCCAATCAAGCTTCATTCACTACAATGACTATCATATCTCTTTGGTCTTCCTAATTTCCAACACTCTCTCAGCTTTTTTTGGGGGGGAGGATGGGAAAAACTTTTATGATATTAACATTTTTTAATTATTCATGCTGAATTTTTTTTCAGATTGTCCCTGGATCTGTTTGATTATTTCCTCATTTTAAAACTCAGGTTAAACATTTTTAGCAAAAATACTGAATAGGTTATGGAGTGACAGTGCAAGATGGCAGAATAGGAAGCCCTAGGATTTGTTCCCCCATAGAGACACTAACTTAACAACAATGTACAGCCAAAAAGCTTTATGAGAATTCCAGAAACCAGTTTGGAAGTCATAGTACCCCAGGCAAGTTCAAAGCCAAGAACAGTCAGCCACATTGAAATGGGTAAGAAAAGCTGTTTCATTTTGACGGCCTCAGTAAGTCTAGTAATGATGAACCCCTTCAGCTTTTATTCATCTAAAAGGTTCCTTATATGTGATGAGAAAGCAACTCATCAGTTACAAGGGAACTCCTATAAGAGTGTTAGCAGATTTCTCAGCAGAACTATTCCAGGTCAGAAGGGGCTAGATTGATATATTTAAAGTGCTAAAAGAAAGGAAAACCTAAAAAAAAAGAAAAGAAAAGAAAGGAAAACCTGCCAACCCAACATACTCTATTTAGCAAAGTGCCCTTCAAAAATGAAGGAGAAATAAAGATCTTCCCAGATAAACAAAAGCTGAGGGAGTTCATTATCACTGGAACTTTCTTTACAAGAATTGCTAAATGGAGTCCTTCACGTTGGAACTAAAGGATGCTAGACAGCAACACAAAAGCATATGACAATATAAAACTCTCTGGTAAAGGTAAATATGTACATAAAAATACAGAATATTATAATACTGAAATAATTTAGCTATAGAATTTAAAATATAGAAGCATAAAAATAACCATAGTTATAAAATTAGTTAACTGATACAAATTTTAAAAGGATGTGATTTATGATATTGATAACATAAAGCTAGGGGGAGATGTAAAAAGTTTTTGTATGCAATTGAAGGCCATTTCAATACCCCACTTTCAATATAGATAGATTAATCAAAGAGAAGGTCAATAAGGAAACAAAGAACTTGAAACAGAAAATACCAATTTGAACTTAACAGACATAACACTCCACCCAACAACAGCAGAGTGCACATTCTTCTCAATTGCACAAGGAACATTCTCCATGATGGATCAGATGTTAGGCCACAAAACAAGTCTTAACACATTTAAGAAGACTAAAATCATACCAAGAATCTTTTCTGACCACAATGGAATAGAACTAGAAATCAATAGCAGAAGCAAAACTCAAAAATCCACAAAATGTGGAAATTGAACAATATGTACTTGAACAACCAGTGGGTCAGAGAAGAAATCACAAGGGAAATTAGAAAATGTTTTGAGACAAATGAAAACAAAACCACAATATACCAAAACCTATGGGATGCAGAAAAAGCAGTACTAAGATGGAGTTTTATAGTAATAAATGTCTACATTAAAGGAGAAGAAAAATCTCAAATCAACAACCTAACTCTATACCTCAAAGGACAAGAAAAAGAAAAATAAACTAAACCCAAAGTTAGCAGAACAGACTAAGCCCTAGCACTAATAAGATAGTTCTCACCCACAGGGGCTTCCAGTCTAGCAGGTAGACACTCTATTAACTGGGCCCTCCCACTGGAGGGCTCACTATGCCAGACTGGAGGGGCTGGGGGCTGGGGGTGGGGACACTGCAAGGGCACTAAGCATTTTGTCTTCAACCACAGGAGAGAATAAGAGCCAGAAAAGTAGGCCCAAATCATCCATGAACCAGGGGTAAAAGAATTCAGCTCTGTCACTGGGCTAGGCTTGGCATTTTGCTCTTATTCATCCTCTGTGACCTCTTTCTCTTCCCTAATTAGGTGAGTTGACTTAGATAGAAAGTGGACTAAAATAAAGAAGAAACAGTTCATTAAAAGACCACTCATTGAGGTGAAAGAGTCAAATTATGTAGGTGCCATGAAAAAGTGGCATTAGAGCAGCGGTTCTCAACCTGTGGGTCACGACCCCTTTGGGGGTCGAACGACCTTTTCACAGGGGTTGCCTAAGACCATCGGAAAACATATATATAATTACATATTGTTTTTGTGATTAATCGCTATGCTTTTAATTATGTTCAGTTTGTAACAATGAAAATACATCCTGCATATCAGATATTTACATTACGATTCATAACAGTAGCAAAATTACAGTTTATGAAGTAGCAATAAAAATAATTTTTATGGTTGGGGGTCACCACAAACATGAGGAACTGTATTAAAGGGTCGCAGCATTAGGAAGGTTGAGAACCACTGCTTTTAGAGCATAGACCCTACATTCAG
>NW_005871174.1:2721345-2747810 GCF_000147115.1 Myotis lucifugus | reverse complement strand
CGGTGCATGAAATTCGTGCACGGGGGGTTGGGGGTCCCCTCAGCCCAGCCTGCACCCTCTCCAATCTGGGACCCCTTAAGGGATGTCCAACTGCCGGTTTAGGCCCAATCCTGGGGATCATGCCTAAACCGGCAGTCAGACATCCCTCTCACAATCCTGGACCGCTGGCTCCTAATTGCTCACCTGCCTGCCTGCCTGGTTGCCCCTAACTGCCCCCTGCCCTTGCCAGCCTGATCACACCTCACTGCCCCCCTTCCTGGCCTGGTCACTCCTAACTGCGCCCTCCCTGCCAGCCTGGTTGCCCCATGAAGCCTGCTGTTCAGTCATTTGGTTGTCCCTCACTAACCCCCCTGACGGCCTGGTTGTAGGCAGCCATCTTGTGAGGGTGTGAGGGTTAATTTGCATATTACCTCTTTATTATATAGGATGAGACGTGACAGTACCCACCTCTGGGTTGTCCGGAGGCTACATGAGATACTATGATAAAGCATTGAACTCTAGCAAGCTTAAATGCGCATATGTTAACCATTAATTTTATTATTTGGGTCTAGGCATGGTCCTTTATGTAAATTATAAATAATTTATAATTAGTAAGGCTCTGGCTTCCTATAGAGGCATGTGGAAAATTTCTCCTGCTAAAATGTGAAGGTAGCTAATGCTCACTTCTGCCCCAGTGACAGAGCTGAATTCTTTTTACCCCTGGTTCATGGATGATTTGGGCCTAATTTTCTGGCTCTTATTCTCTCCTGTGGTTGAAGACAAAGCTGCTCTCCCCACAGCCCCCAGAACCGCAGCAGCTTTATCTTTTCCTGGAGCTGCATTTATAAAAATATCACCAGCACACATTTCTGCTTCAGTTCAGATTTCCTTCTGGTACTGAAAGTTGCTTTATCCAATTTTGCTTGAAATAAGTATGCATGCACTGGAAACCTGGCTATCTTGTAGCTATTTGGTTGTTTTGGTAATGAGATTTGACCAGGAAAGAGCTTGGTAGGTGTATGGTAAATGGGGACATGGGCCCTTCCCAACTTCCAACTCCCCTCCCACCCTGTGGGAATATGATGAAGGCCATCAGTAAGCAGACTGTGGGACTGACCTTTGCAGCCTGGCCAGCTCCTCCGTCAAGAAATGGCCAAACAGCTCAGCTGGCGCTCAGTGGTTGAGCATAGACCTATGAACCAGGAGATCACGGTTCAATTCCCAGTCTGGTCAATTCCCAGGTTGCAGGCTCGGTCACCAGTGTGGGGTGTGCAGGAGGCAGCCGATCAGTGGTTCTCTCTCATTATTGATGTTTCTATCTCTCTCCCTCTCTGAAATCAATAAAAATACAATAAATAATAATAATTTAAAAAATGGCCAAAAACTATTTCTGGATGTGAGCCCAGACTGTAAACAGCAGAGGAAAAGCTAGAGGTATAATGTCATACAGTTTGAGCACAAGCACATCCCCCTCCCCCTGTATGCCCTGTTTTGCTTTGTTTTTGGTACTCTACACAACCATGTACTGGGAAAGTCTGGGCTGAGGTAAAATTTCACTGGCCAGCTGCCCCTGCAGTGTGATCTGTCCACAGGCCAGATGGGACTTGGGGGAAACTTCACCCCTCCTCCGACACAGGTGCGCATGTAAGTCCTAACAAACCCAGGTCTTTCACAGCCAGTCCTCCAGGCTATTTCTTTGGAATCAACAAACAACATGCTGAGGTTTTCTGGGACCCTGGCTCTTCGCATAACAGGAGGCCATATTTAAAAATCAAGTCATACATCTGAGAAGGCACTTAAAATGACATCAAGTGCCTCTCCATATCTAAATAGTGCTCTAACCTTTTAGAATACCACCAGAAATTTTGATAAATTGGAATTCATCAATTAAGAGGAATCTCTTCAAAAGACACTATTACACTATTAATGGAATGAAAAGACAAAACACTATTAATGGAATGAAAAGACAAGACAGACTGAGAGGAAATACTCGCATAGTATATCTGACCAAGGACTTGTATCCAGAATATATAGAGCACTTTCAAGACTTAAAATTATAAAATGAACAACCAATTTAAAAAATGGATAAAAGAGAGAGAACAACCAAGATGGCAGCATAGGTAAACACCTGTACTTGCTGCCTCTCACAATCACATCAAAACTACAACTAAAAGAAAAAGCAAATATCATTCAGAACCATGGGAAAGCTGCCAGAGTGAAAGTTCTACAACTAGAAGGAAAGAAAAAAGTGCATTGAGACTGGTAGGAGGTGCAGAGGTGCAGAGGTGCAGAGGTGCAGAGGTGCAGAGGCATGTGCAAAACGGGCTGGCAACTGGGTGCGCTGTTGTTTTTTTCAATTGGGAGAGAGATACAAGCTCCTAATTGTTCTGAACTCCAGTTCCGGGCAAGACTCTGGGGACCCAGACTCATAAGGGGAGGATCTGGACTGTCTGGCATCCGGCCAGAACACGTGGGCGGCTTTCTCTCAGAGGTGCTTGCAGTGACCATTGTTCCTGCACAGGGCCGAGGGACACAGAGACCCGGGAACCTCTACGGGCCGGTAACTGGCAGCCATTGCTGTTTGCTCTGCCCTGGTGATTTCCTGAGACCCCGCCCCACCCAAGCTGTGTGCAGAAGCTTTTGCATATAAATGGCCTGTCCTTTTGCAACCTAAAACCTAACAAACTGCAGCTAGGTCAGAGAGCTCCAAAGCTTCCAAAAGAAGGCCTATGGCCTGGCAGCAGCAGCCTTGATTGCTTCACAGCTGGGCCTCATCTGGGCATTTCCAAACCCCAAGCAAAGAGAAGGGATCTGAAGATCTCTCTGTAGCCCCTGCTGGGTGGCCTCAGGCAGTGGCTGACTTTGCACCTCCTTGGAGATCCAAGAGCCAGTGTACCCAGTGGTCAGAGTGAGACCATACCAGAGTGCAATTCTTCACATCCATAAGTGACACACTCAAGGGGCAGACTCAGTGAGCACCAAAGCCCCACTGAAGCAAGTCCTGCTCCATAAGGGTGTCTCCAGCACAGCAGTTCTCCCATTGTAGACACAGCTGGTCCTCATAGCCAATTGGCCTGGAGGTTAATTCCTCCCAGTGACACCAACAGCAATCAAGGCTTAACTACAACAAGACTGTGCACAAAGCCCACAAAGGGGTGCACCAAGAGTGTCCACCTCAGGTAATTAGGGAGGCTGAGCCACTGGGCCCTATAGGATACCTAGCACACAAGACCACTCTATCAACACAGGGAAGCAGCCAAAATGTGGAGACCAAGAAACAGGTCACAAATGAAAGAAATGAAGGAAAGCAAACTACTGGATATGGAGTTCAAAACCACGGTTATAAGGTTACTCAAGAATCTTCTAGAAACCTCTGAGATTTTAGTGAGACCCTCGAGGATATGAAAAAGGACCAATCAGAAATTAAGGATACACTGGCTGAAATAAAGAATATTATACAGAGTTCCAACAGCAGACTAGAGGATCCCAAGAATCAAGTCAAGGGTTTGAAATATGAAGAAGCAAAAAACACGCAACCGGAAAAGCAAAAAGAAAAAAGAATCCAAAAGTATGAAGATAGTGTAAGGAGCCTCTGGGACAATTTCAAGAGTACCAACATCCAAATTATGGGGGTGCCAGAAGAAGAGAGAGAGCAAGATATTGAATACCTATTTGAAGAAATAATAACAGAAAACTTCCCCTACCTGGTGAAAGAAATAGACTTACAAGTCCAGGAAGCGCAGAGAACCCCAAACAAAAGGAATCCAAAGAGGACCACACCAAGACACATCATAATTAAAATGCCAAGAGCAAAAGACAAAGAGAGAATCTTAAAAGCAGCAAGAGAAAAAAAGTCAGTTACCTACAAGGGAGTACCCATACGACTGTCAGCTGATTTCTCAACAGAAGCTATGCAGGCCAGAAGGGAGTGGCAAGAAATATTCAAAGTGATGAATACCAAGAACCTACAACCAAGATTACTTTACCCAGCAAAGCTATCATTCAGTATTGAAGGTCAGATAAAGAGCTTCACAGATAAGAAAAAGCTAAAGGAGTTCATCACCACCAAACCAGTATTATATGAAATGCTGAAAGGTATCCTTTAAGAAGAGGAAGAAGAAGAAAAAGGTAAAGATACAAATTATGAACAACAAATACACATCTATCAACAAGTGAATCTAAAAATCAAGTGAATAAAAAAATCAGATGAACAGAATAAACTGGTGAACATAATAGAATCAGGGGCATAGAAAGGGAGTGGACTGACAATTCTTGGGGGGAAGAGAGTGTGGGGGTGCGGGAAGAGATTGGACAAAAATCTTACACCTATGGATGAGTGACAGTGGGGTGGGGGGTAAGGGCATGGGGTGGGGTGGGAACTGGGTAAAGGGGAGCTATGGGGGGGGGGAGAGGAACAACTGTAATAATCTGAACAATAAAGATTTATTTTTTTTAAAAAGTGGATAAAAGATCTGAACAAACCATTCACCAAAAAGATATATACATGGCAAAGAAACACAAGAAAACATGTTCATCATCAGTAGTCATTAGGAAAATGCAGATGAAAACCACAGTGTAATACTACCAAGTATCTATTAGACTGTCCAAGATTAAAAAGACTAGCACTCTCAGACACCAATGGTGGGAATGTAAAATAGTGCAACCCCTTTGGAAAGCAGTTTGGCAGTTTCTTTAAAAGTTAAACATAACCTGGCCAAAGTGGCTCAGTTGGTTGGAGTGTTTCTGTACTCTACACAACCATGTACTGGGAAAGTCAACCATACACCAAAAGGTTGGGGGTTCGATTCCCGGTCGGGGCACATTCCTCAGTTGCAGGTTCAATCCCTGGTTATCAGGACATGTACAGAAGGCAACCAATTTATGTTCTCTCTCACATCAATGCCTTTCTCTCTCTCCCTCCCTCCCTTCCCCTCTCTCTAAAACCAATAAGCATGTCACTGAGTAAGGCTTTTAAAAAATGATTCTAAAATAAATAGTTAAATAATTCCCATATCATGTGACCCAGCCATTTCATTCCTAGGTATGTACTCAAGAGAAGTGAAAGCATGTGTCCTGATATACAAAACCACATGGATAATAAGCTGAGTGAAAGAAGCCAGATTTGGGCGGGGGCAGGGGGAGCGAGGAGAGAAGGGTATATAATGTATGATTTCAGTTACATAAAACTCTAGGAAGTCCAAACTAAACTTTAGTGACAGAAAGCAGGTGGTCACCTAGGGATGGGGAAAGGGGTGTGTGGGAATGGCTGGCCATGGAAAGGAGGGCTTCAGAGAGGCAGGAGGAAACTTGGGGGGCGGGGTGCTCCTGATTGTGGTGATGGATTTTCACAAGCATATGCATATGCCAAAACATAAAGTTGTACAACTATACCTCGATAAAGCTGTATTTTAAAAAAGAAATATCAGAGGGCTTACACTATTCCCATTGGAGAATGGGCTTGCCTGTGTTTCCTTACTAAATCAACCTCTTTTGCCTAATATATAATTTTTAATGCACCACAAGTAGAAATCAACACACTGCCCATTTCCTCTCCTCCTATTGCTGGTCTTGCCCTCAGTAGTTAGTAACCAGAGATCTGCTTTCACCCTCAGAATACATCTTAACAGCTGCCAGTGGGTGGAGGTCATCCAAGTCGCAACTGCTCCAACAGCTGAGGGAAGCGGGAGAGTTGGTGAGAGATGGGGGCAGGGAGGCTGGCACACACCTGCCACAGGACGCTGGGCTGAAACTCAGCCCCCACTTGGGGTCAGATAGGGATGACTCATGCACCATAATAAGGAGGCAGAAAACCCACCTCTTATGGCATTTCTGTTCCTTCTCTCTCCTGTCCTCTTGACCTCTTAGCCTTTATAACCTTTGGGGAGCCCGTTGTATCTATCATCTGCCATTCTCTGAAACTTGCTCGAAGAACAGGGGCTGGTTAGCAAGCCCTCTCTTTGTTCCTTAAAGCCAGAGAAAGAGGATCTTTGACCTCCGTTTCTAAGCACAGTCAACAAAGGCCTTCTTGGCTGCCAGTAAGCTCAAAGTGCTCATTAAGCAAGAAGTTTTCTGGCCAGTGGTTGGAATGACATCATGCTTCCTCCTGGAATCCAACTAGAGATAAAAATCAGGTCATTCAATTCACAAAGAGAGAATGCTCCCTTCTCCGACCAGCATTCAGCAGTTGCTGGCTTTCAAAGAGATCAAGGAAGGGAAAAGCCTATTTGAACTGCCTTTTGAGAATGTCTCTTAAACTACCTCCACTTAATGCCTGATAATATGCAAAGGTTTTTCCACCCCAAAGTGCCTGGTGTCACTTACCTCTCCTGAGTTTTCAAATTGAGTGTTTAACCAGACTCTGCAGTGGGCCGCTGGGTCTCATTAGCTGATAAGAACAACCCTTCAGGCCTCTCTAACAAAGTACAGTGGAAGGAAGAAATCTATTATCTTTATCTTTTGACATCATTAATCACAATTTGATGTGGGGAAGAAAAAGATATTGTGGTCTTAAAGAAGTCCTTTAAGATAAAACCAAAAAAGGTACAATTTTCAAAGGATGGTGATCTCTATCCTGTGTTATTTTTTAAGACCAATATAGAGAGATCTTTTATTGACTTCATTCAGTGAGTCGTGAACCAGGCAGCTGAACAAAATGAAAGACTTTTATAGACAGAAAGTAGCAGAAACAAGGGAATTATGCCAGGAAAAAAAAAAAGTGGATTGACTATTGCAAGGTCACGTTCTTTCAGGGGATGGCAGGCGCCTATCAGGCAGGTTACCTGACTAATGCTGACCAGGTGACTCCTGATTGACTGATTGAAGATTTGATTTCTGGAAGAGCTGAAACTGCGGTTAAGTCATGGTTTGGTGACATGGGGCGAAGCACAGTGATTCCATTTGAGGCCTGTTGTTTTATGTTAACACTAGTATAATTGATGTTTTCTCAAAGACCCTTTGCCAATAAGAAAATCTGGAGATCACATATTTGTAACGAGTTTCCAGATCTTGAATTTACAGAGAATTTCACAAAAGTGCTAGATACTCAGTAAAAATTAAAACTGAAAAAAAACAAAGTACTTGCATGAGGGGAAGTTTGTTTTTGCTAATCTATGTTACAATTTTTTATTCCATTTTAAAATGTGCAGCATTTCTCATTTTTAAAAATGGCATCACAACACATTTTGGTGCCAAATAGGTAAAATTAATATTTTAAAATATATTACAAGCACACACATTTCACAAATTACTAAACTATCACTAAGAATGTTGCACTCATTAAGCCATAGGTTACTTACACACCCATTACTTAAAATTCTCCTGTTGTTCAGAAAAATGATTTCAAACTTGGAAATAAGTAAAAGGATAACAGGGTGATCTTTGATCTTGCAAAGGTATTTTCTAATAAGCCTATCTAATGTGGGCAGTGGCTAAGATCATTTGACTATGATCAATTTATTAGAGGCCCAGACCTTTCAAAAGTCTATAACGTAAGAGTTTATCTCTATAGAAAACTGATAAGTTATGATGACATTTATTCCTCCAAGTGATAATATAACTCAAAGGTTATGATGTTATTGCCCTGCGGGACATTAACCAGTTTTACATCTAATTTAGCAGTCTTATTTCAGCATTGCTTTTTCTACTGACAATATACATCGAATCAGCTTTGTTAGTCTGCCAGCCGTCATCCATGAATTAACACATACTATTAAAACCTTGACACATACTATTTATTGTATGCCAATTATCTTTTTAACAGCTTGAAATTTATGCTTTGACATTCAACCAGCATTTAACAAAATTTGAAAAAGAATGATCCCATGTTTAACAAATAGGCCTGACTTAGTTTGGGTTCCCCGGAAGTAGGCCATCAGGAAGGATTTGAGCACAGTAGCTAATTCTGGAGGAGGTGGGGAAGTGACAAGGGAATGGAACTGAAGGAGTTCAGAGCGTGCCAGCCCAAAATATGCTGCTTCGGCATGTGGATTGTTTTGAGCTGGGTGCAAATAAGACCTAGCAGACTCAGCAGAAGTCCCTTCCTTTTCTTTGAACAGTCCGGCCTTTTAGAATACAGATATCAGAATCTAGATCCACCCCCTGGACCAAGTTCATTTAGGACAAACCTAATCTCTCTCCCCCATAACAATCGTTTTCACAGTTGAGACTGAAGCCCTTCCTCCAGCTGCTCCAAGTGGCAGGGTTTTGTGCTTCTTCACCACCTGCTAGCTTTGCTCACCAGCCCCTAGGAAGCCTTTATGCTGGGAATCCTGGAGCCTCCAAGGGAATGGGCTTCCTCTGTGCCCCCTGCCCCTCCCACTGCTCTGGGCTCCCACAGGAGGCAGGGGGAGCTGTTGCTGCTGTTCCCCCCCCCGCCCCCCCCCTCCCCCCACTTCTCCTCCCCAAGAGAGGCCTTGGCTGAGGCTGTGGATAGCCCTGCTGGGACATGTCTGGGCTGGTAAGTGTCAAGCTTCCGGAACATATCTGTGGCTATTTTTCCCCTCTCACTCATATTTTTGCTCTCTGGAGAACAGGAAATATGTGGCCACAGTTCTCGGTTCATTGGTGTCCTGGAACGAACTGTCCGGCTGCTGCAGAGTCGTCTGAGGAAAGAAATGCATGTGCGGCTTGAGGAGCCCTTTGCAGAGGGCATGAGTGTAAACACGTTGTTTAGGTTCAGAAGCCTGACTTGTCCTGTTTGCTTCTTAGGACTCTTTCCCTCCTGGGAGCTTTTCCTGGGCTGCAGTCAGAGAAAAGGGGGGTGAAAACAAGGACATGAGTGAAGTGAAGGCAGGAGAGCACTGCATGACCAGGAGAGGTGACAGCTGTCTGTGCTCAGGCCGCTGTGACCTGCCAGTGAGATGCTTGTGGTTCCAAAGCAAGCAAGACAAAAGGAGGATGGGGACTTTTTCAGACGAAAGGCGACAGCGCAGGAGTTTTGTTTTGTTTGAAGTACTCTTTTTTAAAAAAAAAAATTAACATGTATTTTTATTGATGTCAGAGAGGAAGGAAGAGGGAGAGGGAGATAGAAACATCAATGATGAGAGAGAATCACTGATTGGCTGCTTCCTGCACGCCCCACACTGGGGATGGAGCCTGCAACCTGGGCACGTGCCCTGACCAGGAATCGAACTGTGACCTCCTGCTTCATAGGTTGATGCTCAACCACTGAGCCGTGCCAGCGGGCCTGAGTCTGAGTCTTAGCAAGGCCTCTTCCTAACTATGTGAACTTAAGGTAGTGGTTGACGCTCAACCACTGAGCCATGCTCCTGAAGACAAGAATGAGGTTCTAGTTTAAAAACTGGGTGACAGCAGGCAGGGCTCCTCCAGTTTTCACAGCCGGGATTGGGGCCTCCCTCTTGGTCCTGAACGGTCTGCCTACAGGGCTCTTTGAAGGGGACACTGAAGTGTGTTGGGCCACTCAGCCCGCTGCTCAGCATTCACATCCCACACTGCTCTGTCTTGAAGCAAGAACGACAGGGCCCTGGATGGAGTCGTGCTTTCGGGAAATACTAGTGCCCAAACTCAGGCTTCTCCTTCATTTAAGAGTAGAAAATGAAGGGTTTGCCAGTGATCCTTCCTCACCCCATCATTTTAAGCCCCCTCCCAGTGCCTTCACTCACCATTCCAGATACACCCACTTCTCTCCCTGTCCTTAATCACATTTCACATCTTAGTATCTGAACTATAGACTAGCCAGGCCTGAACTATCTTTTCTAATTATTTCTCCTCACAAATCTGTAAGCTTTCTTGCGGGGAAGGGGCTAATATTTATTGAGCGCTTTCTCTGGACCAGGCCTAGGAATGGGTACTTTTACAAGATCTGTCTCCCATTTACAGTGCCTCTATGAGATATTTCCTCTTATGCCCATTTTACAGATGAGGAATGTTTAAGTCATTCACCCAAAATCCTAGCGTGAATAGTATAGAGCCAGGATTTCCCCCAGCCTCTGGGGCCTCTCTCCACTGCACCAGCAGGAATGCTCTCCTACTTATTATACCCTCTTCAGCACGTGTTAGGTACAGAGTAACATTCACTCATTGCTTATTAACTACCCATTTATCGTGCCTATTTGAAATCTCTGATTTGTAGTCAACTGAGAGTATGTAGTTAGGGTAAGGATAAGAAAGAATCTTTGTTCTAAGAGGTAGGTTAAATGACAACTAGTATAACTCAGTATTTCAAGTGTCATGAATATTATGGAGGTAGTAGAAGGTTGTTCTTTGCAGAACTTGCATACAAGTATCCTTTAGTCTATTTCTGAAGGATGAAATGCAAGTATATTGGAGTCTTTTCAAGAAAAAGGAATAAAACATTAATGCCATATGAGGTTAACTAGGTATCAACTAAATTATATTAACAGTTTATTAAAAATGTTATGGATTTTTTACTTTTGAAAATTAAAAATAAAATTTATTTTCATAATTTCAAAAAAAAAAAAGAATCTTTGCAATGTTTGTCTAATGGTATTTTGCAACACGTTGTACATTATTTCCTTGTCTAGATAAGTTCTTATCCTTGTCAAAGATTTCTACCAACCTAGACTATTTCCAATGCCATAAATGATGATAATAAACGTGGATGGCTTACATCTCCCATCTCTGCCTTCTTTTCAGCCTTCATTCCGGTTGTTTCTGTGAGCGATAGAAATGGCTCTCAGCTGTCTCACCCTGTAAATGGAGAGGCAGTAACTGCCATAATGTCAATAGACATACAGTGTGTGTGTGTGTGTGTGTGTCTGTGTGTGTATGTATGTGTGTGTCTGTGTGTATGGATGTGTGTGTCTGTGTGTGTGTGTCTCTCTCTGTGTGTGTGTGTGTGTGTGTGTGTGTGTGTGTGTGTGTGGCTACAATTTATAAAACAGTTACTATGGTTTAGCAGTTGGAGAACCTGAGGTTCAGAAGATTTTAACTCAAGTTCACATAGTTAGGAAGAGGCCATGCTAAGACTCAGACCCAGGCCTGTCTGATTCCAAAGCCATGCTCTTAACCACTGCGTATGTATGGCTGCCTCATTTCCCCCAGGGGGTGGTCATTGGCCTCCGATGACAGACATTGAGAAGGGTTCAAGATAAAGCAAACTGTAACAAGTAGAAGAGGCTGACACACAGCATATTTAAGACTAGGAGAGTGTAGGAAAATGTTTCCCATGTGTAAAAATATAAAATTACTTTCTGAATATTAAGCCTTGTTCAAATAGTTTTGACACCAATGACGGATAGAAAGCACATTAACATGGAGAACAGGCAGCAAGTTAATCATTAGAATTTTAAAGAGGCTTTTTTTTTCCTGACAGCTCAAAATTGTTTTATAAATTTTAAAGAAATGTTAATAGGTATCTGACATGAACGATTAAAGGGGAACTATTTAGTAGTGTTATAAGATGAACTAAAGCTTTAAAATGTCTCTACACAATTATAGGTGAAAGCAAAACTGCTAAAATTGGTAACATGAATTGGGAAGTTGCTACTTCAAAAATAAAAAGAAAGTTCTGAAAGTTATCCTTCCGCAAAAAAAAAAAATGCTCTTAACCATCTTAACTGGGAAGGACCTGGGGGGTGGGAGGATGGTGTCTAAATCCTAACCAGGTATTCATAGAAAATGCAGGCTGAGCCTCATAAAAGGTGCTGTGATTTGTACAAAAGGAAGGGGTCAGCATCTTGACCAGCTACCGTGGCTTCTTTCTCCCCTAGCTCCTCAGCCTTTCTCTTCTTCCTCCCCTCCTCCTCCTCCTCCTCCTCCTCCTGCTCCTTCTTCTTCTTCTTCTTCTTCTTCTTCTTCTTCTTCTTCTTCTTCTTCTTCTTCTTCTTTTAATATATTTTTATTGATTTCAGAGAGGAAGAGAGAGGGAGAGAGAGATAGAAACATCAATGATGAGAGAGAATCATTGATCGGCTGCCTCCTGCACGCCCCACTCTGGGGATTAAGCCCACACCTGGGCATGTGCCTTGAACGGTAATCAAACCCTAACCTACTGGTTCATAAGTCGATGCTCAACCACTGAGCCATGCCAGCTGGGCTCTCTTCCTTCTTTAAAAGTGCACTTTTTGTTGAGAGCATTCACTGCTTCTCACAGGCATGATGACTCATTCCTTCATCATATATTGAATACTGTCTTCCAAAATTACCACCTCGTAAATGTAGTGCTTTTAAAATCATAGTTCTCTATTGAAAAGTACTCATAATGGTATGTACTCAATATCTTCACTCTTCAGAGAACATATAATGAAGTGAGCTTGGGAAAATAGTCATAATATAGAGAATCCATTTTCTTCTTCTGCAGCTAACCCTACAATGTAGAGCTATCACTGGCACTAAGAACTCCATTGGTATTTAGAGCACAGAAAAAGTCCCATGTTTCATAGGAAAACATCTCAGAGTAGTTGAATATAGGGGTTCATCCTCAGGATGCAAAAATTGCACAGTGAGTCCTTGCTTGATGTTGTCAATAGGTTCTGTGATTTTAAGCAAAACAATGTAAAATGTAACTACTTTTATCTTAGGTGAATCAATATAAACAAGCATTAAGTTCCTAGGCATCTCAAAAATGTTATAACAAAATGAAATTGAACAAAATGATGTCACTCGAGGACTTGCTGCATTCATTAAATAGCTCTTCCTGGGGGTGAATTTGATCAAATATTTGATGGAGAAGGAAACTGAGGTGTTGTTAACAGGAAGGAGAGTCTTAAGGAGCCTTTGGGAACTGGAGAGTTTGGGATTTAATTCTAGTAAAATAGATGCCATAGTGATTGGAAAGGTGTTTGAAACTCTCTCAGACTGAATGTGATTGTCCTTGCTGATGCCTCTCTGAAGACAGAGCTTGTCCATTTGGGGTGGATGGTTTAACAAATTATGAACTATTTATATACTATGAAGTCATTAGGAATGAAGATGCAAAAAAGTCATTTTCTTGCTTTTTTAAAGCAGCCTTGTTACCCCATTCAAAAACCTTATGCAGAACCCTCAGTCATAGAGGAAGTTAAAGGGAACAGCTACGGTGGAATCTGAGTGAAGACTGGAGCACTGCCTGTGTGTTCTCTTGGGTGCTGCGGACTGGACAGTCCCACATTCCCAGGATTCTCTGGCGCAGATTGAAAACTGTATTACATATCAAAATGCAATTCAAAGTTATCTAGAGATATGAGATTGAAGGTGATTTTTTTCCTCTGTATTTTTTAAAATTTCCACCAAAATGTAATTTTGTAGAGGGAAAAAAGTTAATTATTTTAAACACACATATCTAAAGAAGCTCAAAAATGTATAGAACTCAAGTTTCTCACTCTTATTGGGGGTGGGGGACAAGTAAGTGACGAAATAAAGGACTCATTTGATCGCTGTGGGGCCTTATGGGAACAGAGGAATGTGAGAGAGAAATGTGGTCTTTCTGTGTTCACCAGCTCATGTTTTCTTTGCCTTGCCCTGGAGATGTCAGTGGTGAATAGACAGTGTTGACTTTGACCCTGGCCTAGATGCCCTGCAACGGCTCCCAGCAGCCACAGTGGCCAAGTCTGCTGTCCTGATGTTTAAAATGCAAGCAAAAGTCTGGCTCTCTGGGAAGCCAGGGGCTCTTGTGTCTCAGCTTTCTGTGCATGGAGGTGGTCACGTGCCGGGGTGCGATGCAAACTGCCCACAGCTTTTTCACCTGCAGCCTGTTCTGCCCTTTCTTTGGCTAAGATGCCACCATTGCCTTTTAAAGTCTGGTTCTTTGCCAACCCCTTTGTTCAACAGAACTATCTCATCTCAGTGCTGTTTCCTGGGCCATTTTTCCCCTCAGACTGATTTCCCAGCAGGCCCCAGGCAGACCACATCTATCATTTGAGGGGGTTTAAATCAACAGTGAGCTCAAAGAGTCCACAGTGTGATGGGGTCACCCCAAGAGCAAAAACCCTAGTAGTTATAAAAGTGCTAGTTTTGGAGCCCAGCAGTCAGACAAAAGCCCCTGCTCAGCTGTCTATTTGCTGCATGACATCTTTCAGATTACTTAACCGCTCTAAGATGGGGAGGCGAGGGTGTTTGCTTGTTTTTTTGTTAATTCTCATCTGAGGACATCGTTTCCACTGATTTTTTTTTTAGAGAGAGTGGAAGAGAGGAAGGGAGAGAGAAAGAGAAAGAGAGAGAGAGAGAAACATTGATGTGAGAGAGACACATCGATCGGTTGCCTTTTTCAGGCTCCCTGACAACCAAGCCTGGAGATTGAACATGCAAACCAGGTACATGCCCTTGATGGAGAATTGAACCCACAGCCTTTCAGTGTGAGGGCTGACACTCAACCACTGAGCAACACTGGCCAGGGCGGGTTTTTCATTTTTATTTTAGTTACTTTTTAAAAAGTATTTTTATTGATTTTTAGAGAGAGAGGACGGGAGAGAGATAGAGAGATAGAAACATTGATGAGAGAGGTAGTCATCAATTGGCTGCCTCCTGCACGGCCTCCATTAGGGATCAAGCCCACAACCTGGGCCTGTGCTCTAACCAGGAATCAAACTAGTGATTTCTTGGTTCCTGAGCCATACCAGCTGAGCTGGTTTTTCATTTTTTAAATGAAACTAATAAAAAAACACCTGCCTCACAGGGTTGCTTCATGGGCTTGCTATCAGAATTAAATGAAATCATTCATGTAGAACACTTAGCACAGTGCTTGGCATATAAGAAAAACTCAAATGATAACTTTTACTGTTGTTATTATTATTAGTTTAATATTTAGAGTCTAGATTCCAGGGCAAAGAGGGCAATGACAATGGGTGAAAAAGAGCAATGGACTAGTCTAGGAGATGTTAGCTCTAGTTGCTGTGAAATGAAGGTGCTATATTGTCCTAGAAGAGGATCTCATTAGCCAGGGTGCCAGGGAGACACAGACAATACATTCAAGGGGTGAATTAAAGAGTTTCATCAAGGGATTATTATTTACAGAGGTGTGCGCAGGGTGAAGTGAGCAAGCAAGAGCAGATGGAGCATCCAGGGACTTGCCACAGCAGGCAGCATTGCCACCCCTAGCCTGTAGGGGGCAGAGTGGGGAGTGATGTTAGCAGAAGTTAGTGAGAGCTGGAGCCCTGGAATAGAAGCCAGCCCACAGGACCTGTGGTCATGGAGGAATTCAGGCACAACCGAAACCCCAGCCCAGCAGGAAGGAGCAAAGAAACACATTCCAGAAACTCTCCTCTCAGCCTCCAACCTCCTCCTGGTGCCTTGTGTCAGCTAAATCCAACCCATCGGGCAAGGAAGCCAAGTTGATGTGCAGAGCAGGACAGAGAAGAGAGGAGAATGAGCATGGAGGGGCCAACAGAGTAACCAGCCCGGCAGGTTTATAATAACACAAGTGTTGAAAAGTCCTCCCTGGCCTGGCCTACAGGATTGTGGTGAGTAGGTGCAGTGGCCTAGCGATAGATGTTCTAATTTAGCCAGGAAAAGTGGGAGCCCAAGTTGCTGAGGGCTCAGGAAATGGGGACCCCAAATGATCCTTGGAGTGTCAACTATGAATCAGAGTGATCAAGAGGCAGCTTCCAAAAAGGAAAACCCAAACTACAAACCAGGCAGGTGGTTCAACCAAGGTGTGTACCTGAGGAGGTGAGAAGAGAGTCATAATCCTAAGAAAAGGAAGAGGAGAGCCCTTAGGTGACTGGGCTGATGATGAAGTTTAGAACAAAGGTACTAGCTAGGACTGGGGACTTTCCAAGATACTGAAATGCATTCTTCATGGCTCTTCTGTGATTCAAACATGGGTACCATGCAATTTACTTGTTCATTCATTAATCCATTCAATCAACAAGTGTGTATTGATTTCCTTGTCGTGTTAGGCAGGGAGCTAGGTGCTAAGGATAGAACATTGAGTAAGACATAAACCCTGATCTGAAGGAACTCAAGTCTAGTGGGCTTAACAGCCAATCACAATACAGTGTGTGTGTGTGTGTGTGTGTGTGTGTGTGTGTGCAGCGATTTTCAACCTTTTTCATCTCATGGCACACATAAACCAATTCCTAAAATTCTGCAGCCCACCAAAAAAAATATTTTTGCCAACCTGACCAAAAAATAGGTATAATTTTGATGCACTCACAGCAGTTGGCTGTTGTCATTTTTTTATTTAACAATCTAAGGGAAAAGAGGTCAATGTCCCTGACTAAATAGTCAGGTATCACACGTTTTAAAAATTAGCCCAGCTGGTATGGCTCAGTTGTTGAGCATTGACCTATGAACCAGGAGGTCATGGTTTGATTCCTGGTCAAGCCACATACCTGGGTTGAGGGCTCGATCCCCAGTGTGAGGCATGCAGGAGGCAGCCGATCAATGATTCTCTCTCATCATTGATGTTTCTCTCTCCCTCCCTCTCTTCCCCTCTGAAATCGATAAAAATATGTTAAATAAAAATTCTTGCCGCACACCGGTTGGAAATCGCTGTACATATGCAGCATGATATGTGGCCCTGAGGGATCACAGAAGGACACCCAGCCTAGGCTGGGTGGGTAGGGAAACCATCCCAGGGAGGGATAGCTAGGCTGAATCTGAAGGCTGCATTAACAGAGAGCAGAGGGAAAGGGAGAGGTGGGGACAACTAGAGAATTGCATGTACTTAGGGAATTGCTACTAGTTCAGTGGGGCATTGTTTGTCACGGTGAAGACAATGAAGACAATGGGCAGCCAAAGAAGAGTTGTAGGTGGGGGAGTGACACTATCAGATTGGATCTCAGCAAGTTCTTTTTGGTTTCAGTGTGAAGAACAGATCGTGGGGTGTGGGTCACAACAGCAAAGAGGGAGTGTCAGTGATCTGGTGCCCACCCCGGGAGGGCCCATGGACAAACCCAAACACATTTAGGGCAAGAGCTGGCAGGAGATGACTGGATGCCACTGAGTGGCTGCTAATGCCAATCACTGAGCCTGAAGCCACAGATGGATGAGCTGGGCAAGGGCAATGGAGGAAAATAATTCTGCAGAGATGTGTCTAGTCTGCATTCTTCATAAGACTGAGAATAAATCATTAAACAGATTATACTTCATATATATATGATAGGGCTGCTGGGAGAACATGCCCCCATCCTATAAGATTGGAAAACAGCAAATTAAATAAAGCAAAATTAGGTTTTGTTATCTCAAAACCTCTCAGCGGCTTTAATACTAGTAGCCTAGGGCCCCACATGTCCTAAACTTGGAATACAATCTGCTATATTTATCAAATCTATTTGACTCCTCCCTCCCACATGCAAGACGTATTTGTAGTTCCTGTAATGGTGTTTCTCAAAACAGTTTCAGCCAAAGTGTGGCTGGCCCACAGACCAGCACTGCTTCACAGCTGTGAGCAGTCCAGGAGGACAGAAATCGATACCATTTCAAAACTTTTAACAGCTATTTTGTCTCTGATTCTGACAAATAAAATATCTAGGCTTGTATGTCTGCTTTTTAATATCCTTTTTCTAGTGATTTATTTTAATTTTACAAAAGTATCAGTCAATAAAAAAAATGAAGAAACAAACAAACAAATAAACCCACAGCAGGTCCTTTACCACAGGTGGTTTGAGAAGCGCCCTCTCAGAACACACCGGGAAATACATGAGCTCAGCGGCTCTCAAACTCCACTGCCCATTTTCATCTCCTGAGGAGCTTTTTTTTTTTTAATGTTTTTCTTTATTTTTAGAGAAAGAGGAAGGGAAAGGGATAGAGAGATATCATTGATTGACTGCTTCCTGCACGCCCCCTACTGGGGATCGAGCCCGAAACTTGGGCATGTGCCCTGATCGAGAATCAACCAGTGACCTCTTGATTCATGGGGCTCTCAACCACTGAGCCACACCAGCCAGGCCTCTCGAGGAGACTTTAAAACATACAGATTCTGGGTCCCACTCCCAGAGGTTATGATATAATTCTTCTGGGGTTCAGCGTGGGCACTGGAATTTTTAAAAGATCCCTAGATAATTGTAACATGTGCCAAGGCAGAGAACCAGGGTGCTGAAGGAAAGCGTAAGCAAATTATTCTTGGTTTCCCCCTGAACTGCTTAGGACTGAGCGGGGAGGGGAGGACCATGGTTCCCAGCCATGGCTGCACAGGGGAATCCCTGGGCCACTTCTGCATGGACTTGTGCCTGGGCCCCATCTAACCAATGAAATCGGAATCACTGGTGGTGGTTCCTGGGCACTGGGATTTTATGAAACAGTTCTTGGCAACCGGGGCTGAGAACCACTGGGGTAGGAAGTCTGATTGCCGCTGAGACAGTTAAGAGTGGGGAGGTCAGTTCATTGCTTCCCGCGGGGTCTGGAGTCAAAAGGGATTTCAAATCTTGGACCTCTTCTGGAAGGAAGCCCTGCTGGTAGCTGGGGCTGTTGGTGTGGTGGGGACACATTCTAGGCCTCACCAGAGACCAGTGAGAGAGAAGCCAACAGGTCCTGGCACTAAGAGCATCCTGCGTCCTTGCCCTGGGGCCCTTCCTGCTCCTGACTGATGCTGTAACTCAGTGGGGGAGGGGGGTGTCACTTCCTCTTCTGCTTCTTTTCCACTGAGCCATAGTGACCTCTGAAGGCAGGTTTTCTGTGAGGGAAAAAGTGTGACTAGTTTGTTATACCTGAAATTGTAGGCCTTCAAGTCGAGCAGCCACTTCCAGCAATGTTTCCGCATGTCCCTCCCTTCTCAGTGCGCCCCCTGAGAGAATCCATCAGGCACTGAAAGACACCTTGTACTCGGGGAAATCAGAAATGCGTTAGGACTGTGTTTCTGAGAGAAAAACAGAGAGGGGAGACAGAAGGCATACATACTGTAGAGTAGAGATTGCCTTTGACATTTGCTGGTAGAAGCTGGGGGCAAATAATTACATTAATATATATATATAATATATATCCCTAGCTAGTTTGGCTCAGTGGATAGAGCGCCGGCCAGCGGACTGAAGGGTCCCAGGTTCGATTCTGCTCAAGGACACATGCCTGGGTGTGGGTTCTCTCTCTCTCCCTGTCCCTTCCTATATCTGAAGTCAGTAATATATATATATATATATATATATATATTTACTTTTAATTTTTTAAATATATTTTTTATTGATTTCAGAGAGGAAGGGAGAGGGAGAGAGAGATAGAAACACCAATGATGAGAGGGAATCATTGATCAGCTGCCTCCTGCATGCCCCCTACTGGGGATCAAGCCCAAAGCCTGGGCATGTGCCCTGACCAGAAATCAAACCATGCCCTCCTGAATCGATGATGGACACTCAACCACTGAGCCACATGGCAGGGCTACAACTGTTTTTTTTTTTTAATGTGTCCAACTGGAGTGGCTCAGTTGGTTGAGCATTATCCTGTGCGCCAAAAGGTTGCCAGTTCAATTCCGGTTAGGGCACATACTTGAGTTGGGAGTTCGATCCCTGGTTGGGGCATGTGTAACAATCAATGTTTCTTTCTCATACTCTCTCTCTTTCTCTGCCTCTCTCTAAGCATGTCCAGTGAGGATTAAAAAAAGATGCCTGTAGGAGAATGATGGGACAGGTCTGGCATAAAGAAATATGCCCATGTTGTTGGTGCACTGCTAGGTATGATAAGTTATTTCTCAACTCTGGAACACTCCAATGTCTTGCTTTTGTGGCAAACATCAATTCTACCAAATGCTACAGGATAGTGATGTTTGAAATTTTCTTGAAATACAACTTTGTGTTGAAATTCTTAGTTCAAATGAAACACCAGGCTTGAAAACCAAACAAATGTTTAATAACAACAAATCCTCAATGAGATCTCTTTACCTCAGGCCACTCAGTCTTGGAGGGGGCAAAAAAAGCAGTTTATTTAGGTAATTTCTGGTTGGAAAAGGTCACAGGTGATTTGAGCTATGTAGACACTAGTGGTTGGTTAAGTGTGCTATAAACTGTTCAAAGTTATACTTTGCTATTGTTGCCTTACATGACAATTATTCAAGAACAATAAGTACCTACTGTGTGCCAGGCATTGGCCTTCTGTATGTCCTCTTTGGAGCAGTGTCTATTTAGGTCTTTTGCCCATTTTTTAATTGGATTGTTTGTCTTCCTTTTGTTAAGATGTATGAATTCCTTATAAATTTTGGAAATTAACACCTTATATCAGATGTATCATTGCCAAATATGTTCTCCCATGCAGTGGGCTTCCTTTTCATTTTATTGATGGTTTATTTTGCTGTGCAGAAGCTTTTTATTTTGATGTAGTCCCAGTTGTTTATGTTCTCCTTAGTTCCATTTGCCCTAGGACAGTGGTCAGCAAACTCATTAGTCAACAGAGCCAAATATCAACAGTACAACGATTGAAATTTCTTTTGAGAACCAAATTTTTTTAACTTAAACTATATAGGTAGGTACATTGTTATTAACTTAATTAGGGTACTCCTAAGCTGCCTTTGCTAAAAACGTCCTCAATCTGATTGAGGTACGTTCGCTGAGGTCGACCTCTTCCAACTCTCCCATCCACACTCATCTTGTATACTTGTTTCGTCTATCTCCTTTCGTTCATCCTCTCTATATGTCCAAACCATCTCAACATACCTTTCTCAATCCTCGACACTACATCTTCTTTCACTCCACAACGTTCCCTAAAATTAACTTAATAGATTTTACTGAAAGTTTTAAGTCAACTTCACACTGTACGTGCGCGCCGCACGTGATATTTTGTGGAAGAGCCACACTCAAGGGGCCAAAGAGCCGCATGTGGCTCACGAGCCGCGGTTTGCCGACCACTGCCCTAGGAGATGTATCAGTAAACATATTGTTGCGAGAGATGTCTGATATTTTGCTGCCTATGATTTCTTCCAAGAATTTTATGGTTTCATGACTTACATTTAAGTCTTTTACTCATTTTGAGTTTATTCTTGTGTGTGGTGTAAGTTGGTGGTCTAGTTTCATTTTTTTTTGCATGTACCTGTCCAATTTTCCCAGCACCATTTCTTGAAGAAACTGTCTTTACTCTATTGCATGCTCTTGCCTCCTTTGTCAAATATTAATTGAGAGTAATGGCTTGAGTAGATTTATGGGTTCTCTGTTCTGTTCCATTGATCTATATGTCTGTTATGTGTCAGTCCTAGACTATTCTGATTATAGTGGCTTTGTAGTATAACTTGAAATCTGGTATTGGAATCCCTCCACTTTGTTCTCAAGATTGTTGTGGCTATTCAGGGCCTATTTTGGTTCCATATAAATTTTGGGGGAGTTTGTTCTAGAACAAATTTTGTTTTTTTAAGTCGCTCAGTTTGTGGTAGTTTGCTACAAAAGTAAAAAGAAACTACTACAATTACAAAAGGCAAGAAAAAAATTACTTCACAGTAGAGAAATATGATAAATACTATCTTATGAAAGTGATGAAAATTAACACCATCAGACACTGACAAATAGACATTGCACAGTGCAAGAGAGGACACAATGAAAAGACATAGCACCTGTTCTATTTTAGCCCAAAATGCAGAAGCTAGGTTTTATCATGAAGACAGCAGACAAGCTCAAACTGAGGGACATTCTGCAAAGTGTTAATTTTTTAAAATACCAAGGTTATGAAAGTCAAGGAATGAGTGAGGAATGTTCCAGATTGAAAGATATGAGGGAGAGAGAGAGAGAGAGAGAGAGAGAGAGAGAAAGAGAGAGAGAGAGAGAGAACTGGAGCAACATGTGATCCTGGGTTGAACCCTTTGCTACAAAGAAGCTACTGAGACAATTGGGAAAATTTGAGTGGGGCCTTGGGGAGAAGGACATAGGGGGTTTCTCTGTCCTATTCTTTTTATTTTTGTTTTTTTTATTTTGTTTTATTGCTTAAAGTATTACAAAGAGTATTATATATGTCTCCTTTTTTCACCTTCTTGATATTCCCCCGGCCTTCCCCTATCCCCCAGTGTCTTATGTCCATTGGTTATGCTTATATGCATGCATACAAGTCCTTCGGTTGATCTGTCCTATTCTTGTAACTTTTCCAAGATATTGTTTCCAAACAAACAAAAACAAGTAGATGATTATCAGTGGTAATAGCAGTCTTGTGCAAGTTGTTAGTGTGGGTGAAAGAATGTCAGAGAGGTTGGGGGGAGATGAGGGAGAAGGAGGTGTGGGGGTAATAGTTTGAGAGGCCCCCTGATTTCACCAGTACAGCAACATGAAAATTCACCTCCATGTGCCTGAATGGCAGTCAGGCGCCAGCTGTCTTTGCCTGTGCGCCTTAGCTTTGAACTGAGGCCTGCAAACTTGCCCTGCTGGTCTGTCTGCTAACCTCTGGAGCGGTTCCTGAAGATGCCCCAGGAAGCAGTGCTGAGAAACAGTTGGAGCCTCATTTGGCATCTTGGAAAACATCAAGATGATGATTTTAACTTAATTTGGCCAGCAGGTGGCAGCAGGCAATTCAGGGAAGAACGAGAGAGCCCCAACTGGGAGGTCTGCTGCTGCTGCCTCAGCGCCCGCCAGGAGAGGGCAAAGGCCTGGCTGGCTCATTGAGTTGTTGGCAGTCTTTGAATTAAAGGGCTCCTGCCAGACAAAACCTCAGGCAGTCCAACCTCACCCTCTGGAAATAATGGGGGAAGGAGGAGGAGGACCCAGAGAAAAGTCTTTATTGTGTTTTGAAAGAAAGAAGCTTTTCGTTCCTTATAATGCAACTGAGAAAAAAAAGAGGAGTCATTATGTAAGGGACTGTGAATTAGACGGCTTAAGGGTCTCAAACTTTAAGAAGAAAAGAAAGAGTTGGACTCACAAGTCCTGGGGCCTAAAGTGGCATCAAGTATTTAGATAATAAAAATAGGGCCTGGACTGATTTATCTGTGAAATAGGGCAGAGGAGTGTTGAGAATTTGGTAAATGAATATAGGTAGAGTGTTTAGAACAGTGGTAAGCATTGAATAGAAGAAAGTAGCTGCAATTATTTATTGTTTACTGAGCACTCACCACAGGCCAAGCATCTAAGTGTTTTATGTGTGTTGTATCCTTTATTTCTTAATATAGTCATATATTTTCTCAATTTTTTTTAGATTCAAGCTTAGACAATTTAAGTTATTTGCTTAAATTCATTTAAGCATTTATTGACTGTCTCCTAGGGCTGCCTGGCTCTTGCCCTCCTGGAACTTACTGTCTAGGTGGATGCCATAAAGCTAGTTAGGAGCAGAGTCAGTTCTGTCTGATTCAAAAACCTTGCTTCTAGCCCTACCTGGTTTGGCTCAGTGGATAAAGCATCTGCCTGTGGACTGAAGGGTCCTGGGTTTGATTCCCATCAAGGTCACATGTCTGAGTTGCTGGTTCAATCCCCAGTAGGGGGCATGCAGGAGGCAGCCTATCAATGATTCTCTCTCATCATTGATGTTTCTATCTCTCTCTCCTTCTCTGAAATCAATAAAAATATATTAAAAACAAAAAAAAACCTTGCTTCTACTGCTTTTCATAATAAAAAAGACCCAACTTACTGAATGCCTATTTTGTGCCAAGAACTTCACATATTTAGTTTTGGACCCAATGGGGTAGGAATTATTGTTATCACCATTTTGCAAGTGAGGAAATAGTAAGTGATTTGCCCAATGGCCATATGTGGATGGGGGTAGTCAAGTGTATTTGAAGCCGATGCTCTTTTCATGGCAACCTACTCTCGATGCTTCTTAGGACCAGAAGAGATCTGTACAAGCATTACCACATCCTGTCCAAAGGTTACATCCATTCCAACAGCAATAGGTCGTGAAACAAGGAAGGTATGTGGGTGATGAGAATCCTCTAATATCTTCAGATTCATCGCTATGTGCATGCTGGTGAGACAGGGTTCAGAATCAAAAAATCCAAGATTGAGACTTTGTTCTGCCTTTCATGAGCTGAATGACTTTAGGCAAAACATTTAACCTTCCTGGGACTCCATTTCTTTGTTTGTGAATTATAGATATCAATATGTATTGGATAACAGTAAAGATTCAATGAAGTAATTTATGTGAAACTGCTTTTGTATACTTTAAAGGGAAATCTAAGAATCATGTCCATCCTTGCTGAAAATCTAGTTCCAAACCTGGTATTTAAGGTCTGTTGTGGTTTGGTTTCAAACTATCTTTCTAGTATTAACACTCTTTTACTTCTACATGTTTTTTTTTTAATTCTTTATTGTTTAAAGTATTACATGAGTCTCCCCCCCCCCCCCATTGACCTCTCTACTTCTACATCTTTTTAAGTTGATATGAAATCATAATTAAAATTGGCTTAGGAAATTAAGGAAGTGCATTGATTAATGTAATAATTGTTTGGTTAATAGAACACTAGAGGAGTATTTCAGCTTCAGGAAGAGATTGATGAGAAACCAGTTCCTCTCTGCCTTCCTCTGTGCTGGCTCCATTCTGAGTCAGACTCATGGTCACAAGCTGGCTGCCGCTGCTCTTAACTGTACATCCTCTTTACTTCAAATCCAGTGGAAAGAGAATTCTTACCATTGAATTTTGGCTAGAACTCTGCCACATTCAAACACAAGTCCTGGTTCTGATTCTAATTGGTCTAAATTGGGTTACATGCCCATCATTGAGCCAATTACTTTAGCTGCAGGGCTAGATTATGCTGATTAACTGAAATCAGTTAGGGCCCACTCTTGGAGCAAAGGCTGTCAATCTCTCTCATACCTAATGGTTAACACTAGGGAGGTTTATTCATAATCCAAGTACAATGTGGGATATCATTTGTTCTAGATGAAAGATGAATGGTTGTGGTTGTTGAGTGGCAAAAACAATAGGTGTCTCCCACACCTATATTATAGTCAAACTGAAGTATTTGTAGTGTCTGAAGCACATTCTATAATTTCCTGATGGCGGGCCTTAGGACATGCTCTTCTCTTGATCTTGAACAGTTGATCGCCCTTCTCCAAACTCTACAGATCAATCCTCCCTAGCCTTCACAATTCAAGTATTACCTCCTTATTGCCCTTCTTTTTCTGAGCATCAGTGCTTCTCATATCTCCTGTATTCTCACTATGTCTTAGGTACTTATATGTTCATCTTAACTCAACTAACCCTATGTTTTGGATTGAATTCCTTGTATTAATAAATAAGACTCTGCCAAGGAAGGAATTACCATATTTAGGAATGTTAATCAGTAGTGAAGGTAAATACTTTCATGAATTACTTAAAATCTGAGTCAGTAGAATCCCAAAGAATAATAATTTATTAGATTAAGAGGCAAATTACATTTGAACAGTAAAAATTATTTTCAGATTAACTAAAGTTAAGTTAACCAAACATATTTTCATTGCAACCCTTTTTGAAAGATTGATGATTAGCCGTCATTAATTTTGCAGTGCCTGAGAGTGAATCATCCTGGAAATGGGGATTCCCTGTAGAGTGAGTATAATAGATAAATTCCTCATTTTCTTGTCTTTCCCTCAAGGGTCTGTGAAATCATCGACACTGGTCCTGGGTCTGTGTCTCCAGGGCCAAGCCAATGTCTGGAACACAAAAGTACTCCATAAATGTGTTAAGTGGAGGAGTGAAGGGATAAAAGCAATGATTGGGAAAAGCAGTGCTCATTTAGTCATTATTTTTTTAATGCTTACTCTTTTAAATGTTTTGAAAGAAATTCCCAGATGCTGGTTGATTTTGCTATCTTTTGCCTACTTCTGCTTTAAAAAGGGAGCACTAAAATAACTTCTACGATGGGTTTTGAGTCATAAGCTGAAAGAATGTTAATGCCAAAGGAACTATCCACTGTCAGCTGTGCCTGTTATTTATCAGACATTCAAGAGGTGTGAGAATGGATATGAAAATGGGATAGGTGAACCTAAGTTTACTATGGATAGAATCACAGATTTAAGGTCTTAATAGATTATACAGTGTTCTGACGGCCCACTCAAAATGGATAGAGGAGGAGTATTTAAAGAAGGGACTATTTACAAAGATGTCTACCTACACCAGAAACATTTTCTTTCTTTCTTTTTTTAAATATATTTTATTGATTTTTTACAGAGAGAAAGGGAGAGGGATAGAGAGTTAGAAACATCTATGAAAGAGAAACAGCTGCCTCCTGCACACCTCCTATTGGGGATGTGCCCGCAACCAAGGTACATGCCCTTGACTGGAATAGAACCTGGGACCTTTCAGTCCTCAGTCTGATGCTCTATCCACTGAGCCAAACCAGTTAGACCAGCCACATTTTCATTGCAACAAGATTCCAAGGAGTGGTGATGAACCTCAGGGCAAACAACAAGGACCCATTACTACTCTTAGACAGGGTTGGACCCGATAATGAAACAGTTTCCCAAAGAGAGCTGAAGAAGAGGGCCACCCAACAGGAGCTGTGGTCTTTGAATGTAGCTACTGAGCCAGGGGAATCAATATCCCAACCTGTCTCTCCTTCCATTCTTTCTCTATCTGCTACTCTCTCCTATTGGGCCAAACTCAACAGGAGGCTAGAGCAAAGGGATGTGGACCATCCCTACAGGTCATCCTCCCAGGACACAAATAGGCAAGGAGAGGTGCAAGAACAATCAGAGATATTGACAAAGATATTGAAGGTCTTCTAGTCCCATGGTTAACTTTTCTTTTTTTCTTTCTTTCTTTCTTTCTTCTTCTTCTTCTTCTTC
>NW_005871174.1:2703226-2721245 GCF_000147115.1 Myotis lucifugus | reverse complement strand
CACACACAGAGCAGGGCCGATCAGGGGGTTGGTGCACCACACCCTGTCAAACACAGAGCCGCAGGCAATCAGGGGATTGGGGAGCTCCCCCCCTATCAGGCACAGAGCAGGGCTGATCAGGGGGTTGGGGCGCCTTCCTCTGTCACGAACAGAGCAGGGCAGATAGGGAGGTTGTTGGCCCCGCCCCCTGTTCACTCACAGAGCCGCAGGGCGATCAGGGGGTTTTTGGCGCTGCCCCCTGTCACGCTGATCCTGGTGCCAGGAGCCTCCGCTGCTCCGCTGATCCCGGTGCCGGGAGGCATATTACCCTTTTACTATATAGAATAGAGTCCCTGGTGCATGGGTGGGGGCCGGCTGGTTTGCCCTGAAGGGTGTCCTGGATCAGGGTGTGGGTCCCCACTGGCGTGCCTGGCCAGTCTGGCTGAGGGGCTGAGGGCCGTTTTCAGGCTGGTGGGTGACTGAAGCTCCCAACCGCTCCTTTTTTTCTTTTTCTTTTTTCTATTCTGGGCCAGCTTTAGCTCTGAGGCCTCGCTGCTGAAAGCCGGTTTCTGGCCTTTACCTTCTGTATTTGATACAATGTTGCGGTCCGGCTGGCTGAAGCCCGGCTGAATGAAAGCCGGTTCTAGGGTTTTGTTTAGCTTCTATATTTGCAACATAGTTGCTTAGAGTTGCAGCTGAGAGGCCGGCAAGTCAGGCGGGGAACGTTGGAGTTCGCCATCACTGGAGCAAGCAAGCCTCCCTGTTCACTTCAGTGCGTGGCTGCGGGCCGCCATCTTGGCTGACAGTTAGTTTGCATAAGGATATGCTGATTAGCCAATGGGAAGGGTAGCGGTTGTACGCTAATTACCATGTTTCTCTTTTATTAGTGTAGATATTGGACTTAAGAACAAACACAATAGAAAGCAATGGAGTTGATGTGATGGAATGAGTGAGGAGAGAGTACCTGTTGGGTGTCCCCTTGCTCTCTATGTTCTGTAGAACATAGTTTGAATGTCACTGGCAGTTTATAGATGAGAATATCCCTATTCATTTTATAGATGAGAAAATTGAGATTCCAAAAATTAATTAAGCCTTGCTAATAGTTACCCAATGAGTTAGTGGCAGAGCTGTTCACTAGAACTCAGGCCTCTTGGTCACCACGTCAGTGCTCAAGCATGATTCAGGCACTGGGTGGGTGGTAGCGAGTTTTCAGAAATGTGAGGCTATAACTAGGTTGGGGAGACAGGGAAGCATAGTTAAAATTTGGATTTAGATAAATCTAGGTTCCATTCTTGACTCTGAGACTTTTAGGACAAGTTATTATTAAACCTTTCATTCTTAGTTGCCTCATTAGTAAAATAGAAATAAAAATGGCTAGTTTTGGCTGGCTGGTGTGGTTCAGTGGCTGAGCATTGACCTATGGACCAGGAGGTCACAGTTCATTCCTGGTCAGGCCATATGCCCGGGTTGTGGGCTTGATCCCCTGTGTGGGGCGAGCAGGAGGCAGCCGATCAATGATTCTCTCTCATCATTGTTGTTTCTCTCTCTCTCTCTCCTTTCCTCTCTGAAAACAATATATATATATATATATTTAAGGCTAGTTTTTAGAGCTGTTGAGAAGGTAAACAAGATAATATTTATGAAGTGCTTAGAACAGTAGTTGGCTCTGAAACCTCATCAGTAACAACTGGTTGTTGTTATTAATAATAACTCCTCAAACGCCTTTGAAATCATATAAAAGTCTCATTGATAAGCTTTGAGAAATGTCCAGGACCAGAATGTGACCAACCACAAGGTGAAATGAGTTTTATAATGGACATTCATAGGTTTTGCCTTCCTAGCATTTTTCCCTCTGGAGAAACTCTCTCTCTCTCTCTCTCTCTCTCTCTCTCTCTCTCTCTCTCTCTCTCTCTCCTTTTTTTAAAAAAAAAATATAATTGTAGAGAGGAAGGGAGAGTGAGAGAGAGATAGAAACATCAATGATGAGAGAGAATCATTGATCGGCTGCCACCTGCACACACCCCCCCGCCACTGGGGATTGAGCCCACAACCTGGGCATGTACCCTTGACTGGAATCGAACCACAGACCCTTCAGTCCACATGTCGATGCTCTATCCACTGAGCCAAACCAGCTAGGGCAAGAACCTCTCTCTTACTCCCAGGCCCTGTGGCTTGGGGGTGGCTGACCCAATCAGTATAAACCCATCCTCCTAGCCACGAGGCATCAATCCAAGGATGGCTATCTCACCCAAGTCATCAGTTTACAGTAAATCCTAGGGCCTTTACAAGTTACTGGAAAAGATGTGCTCTTTTCTACTCGCACTGTTACAAGAAAGGAATGATCTCGGCATAGACTTGCCTGGGACACCTGAGAAGCCCAGGAGTGAAGCCATCTCGGAGAAGGACCATAGTCAAGAGACAGAGAACCCCAATGACATTATTTGAGCCATCCGGCCAGGGGCTGGCAAACTTCTTCTGAAAAGGGCCCCAGAGTAAATATGTTAGGTTTTTCTGGCTACAATGTCTCTCGTGCAAGTACTTGATACTGCTGTTGTAGCTTTAAAGCAGCTGTTGACAGGATGTAAAAGAACAAGCATGACAATGTGCCCATGAAATGTCATTTAGGAAAACAGGCAATTACTTATAGTTTGCCAACTCCTGCCCTAGGTCAGGCCTAAAGCCAGACAACCAGGGGACTATTCAGTTAGGTTTGCCACTAAATTCTCTTTTTGTTTTAGACTGCTTCGAGTTAGCTTTACATCTTTACAATGGAAAGAGTCCTGGTATAAGTTTCCATTTGATAAACATGAATGAAATCAATCTAGTATGTCACTAATTGCCTAATGGTAGAAAAACTAACCATTTCTGTCATCACGTGGAAACTACTTTAAGGGGGGTTAAAATTTCCTCTCTTTCTAAATCCATTCTGCAATTGCTAGTTGTCTGGAGTCATGTGTCTCCGCCACCAAAGTTGGATTTTAATTGGTGTTTATCTCCTTGTCACGAAGGAGAAACAAGTATCTCTATGAGTTTTTGCCTCAGAGCAAGCCTTGGACAAGAGACCAAAATATTCACTTGAATTACTGCATGAAAGCTAAAATGATCACAAAGGTCATCATCTCCAAATATGAAACTAACATAGCATTGCATGTCAACTGTAATTGAAAAATAAAAGTAATAAATACAGTAAAAAAAAAAGTTTTTATTTACTTAAAAATTGGAGTGAGCCTTGGCCCTTATGGCTCAGTTGATTGATCATTGTCCTGTGCACCAAAATGTTGCAGGTTCAATTCCAATCAGGGCACATGCCCAGGTTATAGGCTTGATCCCTGGTGGTGAGCATGCAGGAGATGGCCAAATGGTCTCACATCAATGTTTCTCTCCCACTCTCCCATTCTCTCTCTCTCTCTTTAAAAAATGAATTTTAAAAATCTTAAAAAAAAAAGATAAATGGAAGACTTGGTTGGTGTGGCTCAGTTGTTTGAATGTCAGCCGGTGCACTGAAAGGTTGCCGGTTCGATTCCTGGTTGGGACACATGCCCAAGTTGTGGTCAGGGTGCATGCAGCAGGGGACTTATCAATGTTTCTCTCCCATCAATATTTCTCTCTCTCTCCCTTTCCCTTCCCCTCTCTCTAAAATCAATAAAAAATATTTTTATAAAAGGGGGAATGAGGGTCTGTTGTGTGAATGGGAAGAATTGGATCTTTAAAAAAGCCAGGCCCAAATGTTCCTGTCGAGGGAATTTATCACTCTTCTTAGGAAATGATTTTGCTCTGAGGAGGATTTCATGTTCCTTGGATCAGGGGTTCTTGTTCTATCCTTTCTGACTAATTTCTTGCAGTTACTCAGACTTTCCTGGAATTAATCTAACCTAGTTGAAAGCTGAGCATTGTAGTCCTGCTACTCAAAATATAAGTGGAGCTCCTTCTGGCAAGTTGCAGATATTAGAAGCCAGAGTCTTTCACTGAGCCACCTAATGTGTTAGCAGCAAGGAACTTAGTCGACCCTGCCATTGAAAAGGTATCACCAGTGTGGATATATTTAAACGCTACATTGTGCAGAGCAAGCTGGAAATGCTATTCCCATTAGGAGAATGAGATTGTCCTGGTCAGTTTGGGCTTTTATTACAAAGTATCATAGACTGGGCGGCTTATAAACAACATAAAACTACATCTCACAATTCTGGAAGCTGGGAAGTCCAAGATCAAGGCACCAGCAGATTCTGTGTCTGGTGAGAGCCTGCTTCCAATTACAGATTCACAGAGTCCACTCCACAGATGGCCATGACCTAATCACTTCCCAAAGGGCACACCTCCTAATACTATGACATTGAGGGTTAGTTTTTTTAAAATATGCATTTTGAGCAGACACAAACACTTAGTCCACAACAGAGATTAATGTGGGCTTGAGAATCTGGAGATCAAAAGTGAGGACATTCTAGGTAGAGAGAATTATTGGGACAAAGATGTGGCCCTGGGCACTAACATTCCATTTATTTTAACAAGTATTTATAAAGCGCCTTCTTTGTGCCGGACCCTGGACACAGCCCATGAGCACAGTGGTAATAGGAGGAACAGGGTCTCTGTCCTTGTGGCACTTACCTTCTAGCAGGGTGTGCAGGGAACGACAGTATAGGGAGACAGAATTTATTCGTATCAATGGCGAGAGGCAAAGTTGGAGAGAAGGGGCAGGCCAGATGAGCTGGAGGAGGATGGAAATGAGGTAACTGCTTCACGCGCAGACTTGATAAAAATGCATGGTATTTTAATCTATGGTGAGCAGAGGGGACTGAGGTAGCGGGAGTTGGGGATGGATGCCCAGTGAGTGTGGGAGGGTGGTGGGAAGCCTGAACTTCAGCCTTGTGCTTCTAACTGTGTCTCTTTTTGTCTGGTACCCTGACAATGGGGGTCCTCTTTTATTTTGAACTGAGGGCAGAGACTGTTTCACTTGTTCAGAATCTTGCAAAATGAGGAGCAGTGGTTCTTTTTTTTTTTTAGTGTTGTTTCCTTTATTTTCTTTTTTTAGGAGCAGTGGTTCTTGAGCAAAACTGAATTAGCCCTGCTGAGCTGGTGATAGCACATCGTGCAGAAGCAGTGGTGTCTTTTTGGTATCTGCCCCCCAAGAGAATTCCTTTGGTGTCTTTGTAGCAGCTTCAGGAACACATGACAACTACTGTGTGAGATCATGCATCATTTCAAGAACTTCCTCAAGAAAATAGTCTCCTATACTTTATTTTTTTTAATGTCTACTCCGAATGTGCAAGGAAAAGCATCTTTCATTTGGGTTCTTCTCTGAAACAAATTTTCTCATAGAAAATTGAACTTCAGTAAGAAAGGTTGTTAAACAAATACATATTTGGGAGAATAGAATCTCCAAATATTGCACTGGCAGAGCATTAAAAACTAAGATTTGGGGATGAAACAGGCGATTTCTTCCCTTCTTATAAAATACTAGAGGCCCAGTGCATGGATTTGTGCACCAGTGGGGTGCCTCAGCCTGGCCTGCGCCTTCTCACTATTCAGGACCCCCTCAGGGGATGTTGGACTGCCGGTTTTGCCCGATCCCCACAGGCCTGACATCCCCTGAGGGATGTATTAGTGCTGGAAGCAGCAGGCCACTGGGGAGGAGCCTGAGGCCGGGCTGGGCACCTGCTGCCACAGCTGCCACTCACCGCTCTGTAGCACTGCCACGGAGGCGGGAGAGGCTCATACTGCTGCAGTTGTGCTCGCCAGCCAGCTGTGAGCCTGGTGTCTGGTGCCCAACAGTCAGCTAAGCGGTGCTCCTGCTGTGGGAGTGCACTGACCACCAGGGGGCAGCTCCTGCATTGAGCACCTAGTGGTCACTTAGGCTTTTATATATATAGACTAGAGGCCCGGTGCACAAAAATTTGTGCACTGGTGGGGGGAGGGTGTCCCTCAGCCCCACCTGTGCCCTCTCACAGTCTGGGACCCCTCAGGAGATAACGACCTGCTGGCTTAGGCCTGCTCCCGGGTGGCAGAGGGCAGGTCCAATCCCTAGGTGCAGCCCCTGGTCGAGCTCAGAGCAGGGCCGATTGGGGAGTTGGGGCGCCGCCCCCTCTCATGCACAGAGCAGGGCGGATCGGGAGGTTGCGATGCCACCCTCAGTCACGCTCAGGGTAGGGCCGATTGGGGGGTTGGGGCACCGCCCCCTGTCACACTCAAGGCAGGGTTGATGGGGAGGTTGCGGAGCTCCCCCCTGTCACACACAGAGCAGGGCGGATCAGGGGGTTGGGGCGCCGCCCCCTGTCACTCACAGAGCAGGGCTGATCGGGGGTTGGGGCACTCCCCCCGTCACACTCAGGGCAGGGCCGATGGGGAGGTTGCGGCTCCACCCCGTCACACACAGAGCAGGGCCCATGGGGGGGTTGGGGCGCCGCACCCTGTCACACACAGAGCAGGGCCGATCAGGGGGTTGGGGAGCTCCACGCTATCAGGCACAGAGCAGGGCCGATCAGGGGGCTGGGGTGCCTTCCCCTGTCACAAACAGAGCAGGGCAGATAGGGAGGTTGTGGCCCTGCCCCCTGTCACACACAGAGCCGCAAGGCGATCAGGGGGTTTGGGTGCTGCCCCCTGTCATGCTGCTCAAGGGGCCAGGAGGCCTCGCTGCTCCTCTGATCCCGGTGCCAGGAGGCATATTACCCTTTTACTATATAGGATAGAGGCCTGGTGCATGGGTGGGGGCCGGCTGGTTTGCCCTGAAGGGTGTCCCGGATCAGGGTGGGGGTCCCGCTTGGGTGCCTGGCCAGCCTGGATGAGGGGATGATGGCTGTTTGCAGCTGGTCACACCCCCTTCAGGGTGAGGGTCCCCACTGGGGTGCCTGGCCAGCCTGGATGAGGGGATGATGGCTGTTTGCAGCTGGTCACACCCCCTTCAGGGTGGGGGTCCCCACTGGGGTGCCTGGCCAGTCTGAGTGAGAGGCTGAGGGCCGTTTTCAGGCTGGCGGGCGACTGAAGCTCCCAACCTCTCCTTTTTTTCTTTTTTTCTTTTATTCTGGGATTTATTTACCTTCTATGGCTGTCACTGGAGCTGAGAGCCGGCTTTAGCTTTGAGGCTCCGCTCCAGCTTGAGACCTCGGCTGCTGAAAGCAGGAATCTAGGGTTTGTTTGGGTTCTATAATTGCAACATTGTTTCGGTCCTGCTCGCTCCAGCTCTGAAGGCTGAAAGCAGGTATCTGGGTTTTTTTTAGCTTCTATAATTGCAACATTGTTTCTTAGAGAGCAGCTCAGAGGCTGGCAAGGCAGGCGGGGAACCTTGGCTTCCTCCTTCACTGGAGCAAGCAAGCCTCCTGTTCACTTCAGCTGCCTGGCTGCCAGCCGCCATCTTGGTTGGCAGTTAATTTGCATATCGCCCTGATTAGCCAATGGGAAGCGTGTCAGAGGTACAGTTAATTACCATGTTTGTCTATTATTAGATAGGATGATGTTCCCTCTTGAGTTCTGCTCAGGTGTCAGATGTAACATTGTAGGTAATTGCTGGGTAGGTGACGAGGAAGAGACCCTCGGGATGCATGCAGGTGATACTTCTAAGTTAGAGAAATAGAAAAGGGCCCTTTGGAAACGTTTAAGATATAAGTTAGGTGCCTTCCACTTAGTAAAATATTGTTTGCCGCATGTTAAAAAGCAAATATAAGTGAGCCGCTAGGGAAGCCTGCTTTACAGATTAAAAGTAAACCAGGTTGGATGACTTACCTGAGGGACCAGAACTAAGTCAGAAATGATTGCTGTTTATTACGCAGAGCTCTGCCTGTCCTTGGAGTCCTGGACAGGAAGACCTGGTTTCTGAGAACAGCCTGTCACTAAACAGTTGTACAGTCCAGTCCAATCAATGAAAGGGTTTTTGGTCAAGATGGTGTTTTAAAATGTTCACTTGTGGTGCCTTTATATGGAGTGTGCATTCTGTCTTTGCCAGAGTTCTTATCACTCCTTTTTGATTGAGATATGGCCTTCAGGTTACCTGCTTGGCCTGGCCCCTGATGCTATTTGAATTTCTGATGCTTGACAGAGAGAGAAGGGGCAATAAGGGACAACTTGAATATCTGTGGGTAGGCAGAGGAAAAGTAACTGATGAAGGATAGAAGAGAACTAGGAAAAAGTGGTGTGCTAGAAGCAAAAGGTATCTCAAGACAGAAGTGAAATTGATACAGAAAGTTCAAATAGAATGAGATCAAGGGATTAGCAATTAGGAGATTACTGTTCCAAGGTGGACGGAAACCAGATTATAATGGGATTAAGCAATGCAAGAAATTGAACTAGGATTGATATCTACATATGATTTGGGCTTGGAATTCAACCTTCTCACTGATCTGTAGCAATCATCACCAGACTTATATGTTGCTAGAGAAAATAGACTCTGATTCATGAATATTAGCTACAATGTCATACTGACTCTGAGGCTCATGGAAGGACCTTAACTAAGATGATTGGGGAATATCCCTGCCTGGGTGGCTCGGTTGGTTGGAGCAATGTCCCATACATCAAAAGGTTTTGGGTTCGATCCCTGGTCAGGGCATATACGGGAAGCAACTGATCAACATTTCTCTCTGATATCTCTCTCTCTCTCTCTCTCTCTCTCTCTCTCTCTCTCTGCCCTTCTCTCTCATCAATAAAGGCACATATCCTCCGATGAGGATTAAAAAAAAAAAGATCATTTCAGAATATGAAAGAGATGCCAAATAGAACACAGATCAATTTCTTGGCACAAGGAAGATGAGGTCTTCTAGCAGCCACTAATGCATTTTCCATGATTGCTTAATTTCAGGAAATCCTGACTCACTGCCCCTATCAAGTAATAAGCAAAGGCTGGTCTCAATTTACAATCCTGTAAACCAGCTTTGAGTAGAGCAGAGATTATTCTTGGCAGAAATATGTCTGTTCAGTGCCTATTTTAATTTTCAATGTTTTGATATGTGTATGTTTTATTTCCTTTGAGAGAAGACAGGCTTTATTTGGGATGTTCTGGAAGTAGTTAACACTAAATGGGCAAAGTAACACCTCTGGGCTTAATTTTTGAATGGGAAAATGGGGGTACCATTATAAATCTATATAATCAGACAGACAGCCCTTGATAAATGGCCCAGGTGAAGCTTGGATAAAGAAAAATGAGAAGTTAAAGAAGAGTAAGTTAGAACTAGTTTGCTAAACCAGGGTACTAATGTTGGGTAATATAAGAACCAGAATGCTGCTAATAATGTCACTGAAAATGTAACCAATACACTTTTTATTTATTGATTGATTTGAGGAGAGAGAGAGAGAGAAAAAAAAAAGAAAGAGAAAGAGAGAGAGAGACATACATCAGTTCATTGTTCCATCCATTTATTCATTCATTGCTTGATTCTTGCATGTGCCCTGACTATGAATCAAATCCCCAACCTTGGTGTATCGGAATGATGCTCTAACCATTTTAATTTTCACAATAATGTGGAGTGTTCAGAGTAGCTATTATTAACCCTGTTTAATCAGTGAGGATAACATGAAAAAGAACAATTAGATAATGTAGCCACAGTCACAGAGTAGGCTAGTGAAGGTTTAGGGTTAAACCCAACTAGAAAGATCAGTGTCACTCCAGATCTGTCCTCCAGCGACTTCCTCTTCTCTTTCCTCAGCAATCATTCCAAACCTTTACAAATCCATTACTCAGCCCTTTGTCTGCTTTCTCAAATACTGATGAATGGCCTTGTCTCCTGAGAAAGCTGAGGTATCTAAAGTTTTTTTTAAAAATAAATATTTATTGTTGAAAGTATTACGTGTGTTAAACTTTCCATATTATCTTCCTATTATGTTGTCTATGCTCTGGCTCACCATTATCGCTTGCCTTCTAGGATCTCCCATCTGGTTGAAGCCAAGTCTCACCACATGTGTATTTAACCCACTGCCTCTCTCCCTCATTTTACTCCTTTTTCTTCACTGGCATCTCCTCCTTTGTTTATAAACACTCTCAAGTGGCTCTCAGGCTGAAATAAGAACTCCTCCTTTAACTCTCAAATCCAATCTAGCTCTTTCCTGTCTTATTCAAGTTTCTCCAAAAATTTGCCTCTACTTTCCACCTCCCAATTTCTCTTCAACTTACTCCTCTCCTCACATCCCTGAAACCAGGTTTCTAGCAGTGTCAAGAGGTCAACTGTGTCTCCCCAAATTCTTACGTTGAAGTCCCAACCCCAGGGCCTCCAACTGTGATGAGAGCACAGAGGACACAAAGGTCCAGTGCACCCAAGGTTCATGAGAAAAACCAACGTGGTGCCAAATATGAAAAGAGAGGGCAGAGGGACTACCAACATAGGTAACTGGCACCTGGGAGTGCGAGACTGAAGCAAATGTGTATTCTATTCCCAGAGAAGTCACCGGGAAGGGAAACAGAAAAGTCAAATGCCAATGGAAAAATGACAGGGAGTGAGGGACTCCCCCATTGTCAGTCTTTCCCCCTCACCCTTGGCTACTCACTGCCAGGTCCCATGATTCAGCAAGTCAGATCATAGTGGAAACCTGAAGATGCCACTTGCTTGCCCTCTGTTGACACAGAGCTACTGAAAATAACTGAGCACAAGTACTTCAGCATCCTCAACTGTACCCACTTAAGAACTGAGGTGTTAGATCATATTTTTTTCTATTTTACAAATAACTATGTAATGTCAGGCAGGATAAAATATCTGGCTACATTCAGTGTAGATTACTCCCATCATTTCTCCCTGTTCTAACAGGCCCATAACTCTGCCAAAAAAAAGATTACATTAATTTGACAAGAGGTATTTCTTCCAGAGCTTTGCTAGTAGCTTTTCCACTTCTGTTTGCAAATCAATCACAAAACATATTGTTCCCACTATTGTTCCGCCTTTCTGAAACTTCTGAACCAATTGACATCATTGTTTACACTCAAAGATGACTTTTTTTTTTCTTTTTTACATCTGTTAAGTCTTTTCTTGTAAACAGTGTTAAACAACTCATTTAACAAGCTTTGATGGTGTACACTCTATACAGTCAAACATAAACACAACCCCATATGTTACTGCTGATGGGGAAGACACCACAACTTGACAAAGACATTTTGGCTAAGTGGCTATGAGGAGGAGCCTGTCAAAGTTCTGTTAAAACATAAACTGTCAGTCTGAACATAAAGAGCATAGAATAGTCTAGACTTACGTTGATCCTTTTTTTTTTTTTTTTTTTGCTGAAAGGAGTTTTAGGGGTAAAATAGGCAGGTTTAGGGAGTTTTAGGAATAAGGAGAGTCCATGGGGGAGGAAGGCATAGGAGAGGGCTTGGAGCCGCCAGAAGGCAGACATTCACAGAGGAAAAAAGAAAAAGAGGTGCCACAGGATAAGGAGAGAGGAAGACATCCATTCACAGAAGATAGGGAAAAGCCACAGGATATGGGGAGAAAAAGGAAACAAATTTTCATAGAGTATAGAGAAATGCCCACAAATGGGAGAAAGAGGAAAACAGATTTTCACAGGAGAATTCCACCACTGAAGGGGGAGAGAAAGATCGGGGAGGGGGGCACCACATGCAGTTTGGGCTTTGAAGCTGATACTCTACCAATTGGAAGGCAGTATGAAGAGACAAAGAACTGCAGCCTTTATAAACCTTAGCAAAAAAAGAGCTTGGTGGGTTACCCCCTTGGACTCCCCCACACGTGGGAGTCTGTACTTGCTTCCAATAAATGTCCACCCTTTTCATCTACCACCTTTTGTCCATGGCTTCATTCTTCGAATCCATCTGGACAAGAACCCAGGAAAGAAATCATCCTTGCATCCTGCTCAGGAAAAACAACCAGACTCATTGCAAATCTTTGTAAGTGAAAGTTAATCATTAATGCACAGAATATTGCAAGTGGTATATTAGTCAGCTTCTCTAGAGAAACAGAACCAATAGAATCTCTCTATTTTGCTTGTATAGAGATATATAAATATTTAGATAATACACCTATCTATCTATCAATCTATCTGTCATCTACATGTCATCTATGTATTTTAAGAAATTAGATCATGAGATTGTACAGTCTGGGAAGTCTGAAATCTAGGGCAGTACTACAAGCTGGAAATTCAGGTTGAGTTTGAAATCCATAGGGAAGGCCAGCAGACTGGAAACTTGGGCAAGGTTTCTGTGTTGCACTCTTGAGGCATAAATTCTTTTGACTTCAGAAACCTCAGTCTTTGTTCTTAAGGCCATCAACTGATTGAATGAGATCCACCCATATCTACACTAATAAAAGAGAAACATGCAAATTGGTGGTCACTCTGCTACACCCACAAGCCAATCAGAGCAACTATGCAAATTAACCCAACAAAGATGGCGGTTAATTTGCATATGCAGGCACCGAGTGAAGACTGAAGGCTCTGGCTGGAGTGAAGACTGAAGACTGAAGAGGCTTGGCTTCTCTGCTGTGGTTGGACCAAAGGCCTGGGTCCCGGGTGCCGGAGGAAAACCGGTGCCGGCAGCCGGGGAAGGAAGGCCTATTGCACGAATCTTCAGGCAATGGGCTTCTAGTTATAAAATAATCTGCTTTACTTAAAGTCTACTTAATATAATTACTAATCACATCTAAAAAGTACCTTTACCTCAACATCTAGACTGGTGTTTGACTAAACAACTGGTTATCATAGCCTCGCTATCTTGACACATCACAAAGGGAATATTAACTATTTAAAACAAATCATTGTACTCATGAATATGTTTATTTATACCAATTACAAATAAGGGGACCAGATATATGGAATTACTGACTAGAGAGTGGGAGAGTGGGAAGATGTCCTACATAAGCTTTGCTTTAAAGCTAAGAGGGTCTTGCCTGTTGGTGTGGCTCAGTGGTTGAGTGTCGACCTATGAACCAGGAGGTCATGATTCAATCCCTGATTAGGGCACATGCCCAGATTTCGGGCTTGATCCCCAGTGTGGGGTGTGTAGGAGGCAGCCAATCAATGATTCTCTCTCATCATTGATATTTTTATTTCTCTCTCCCTCTCCCTTCCTCTCTGAAATCAGATAAAAATATATTTTAAAATATTTTGCTAAATACAAATATATTAAAAAAATAAAATTAGGAGGGTTTTATGTGAAGTGAACTTAGAGATAGATGTTCAGATGTTCACATTGCTTTGAAAATTAACATACAAAACTGACAAAATTGCTTTTCTCTATTAGAAGTCTGATAGGCAAGTTTTTTCCTAATAAAATCACTGGGAATGCCTGATCAATAGATAGACTTAGAGCCACAGGTGGCAACTGAGAATTTCTCAAACAGCACTAAAAGCAAATCTGAAGAAAAGTGTCCAGTAAGGCAAAAGGAAAATGCGCTTAAAAAAAAAGGAAAATGAACCGCCGAAACCGGTTTGGCTCAGTGGATAGAGCGTCGGCCTGCGGACTGAAAGGTCCCAGGTTCGATTCCGGTCAAGGGCATGTACCTGGGTTGCGGGCACATCCCCAGTAGGAGATGTGCAGGAGGCAGCTGATTGATGTTTCTCTCTCATCGATGTTTCTAACTCTCTATCTCTCTCCCTTCCTCTCTGTAAAATATCAATAAAATATATTAAAAAAAAAAAAAGAGAGGCAAGGTGGCCCCCCAATTTCCAAAAAAAAAAAAAAAAAGGAAAATGAATATCACTCAAGTACATTGGGCTGCAGATGAATAAGTATGGAGGTTTCAAAACATCCTATATAATAAAAACCTAATATGCTAAGTGTCTGGTTGTCTGTTCATCCAATCAAAGCATAATATGCTAATGATATGCTAAGGCAGCTCAACTGCTTGCTATGATGTGCACTGACTACCAGGGGGCAGACAGTTGATTGGTCGACCAGTCACTATGATGTGCACTGACCACCAGGGGGTAGACACTCCAACCAGTAGGTTAGCTTGCTGCTGGGGTCTGGCCCATTGGGACTGAGCGAGATGGGCCAGACATGCCCTGGAGCCCTCCTGCAGTCTCTCCCCGGCCCTGATCGTGCACCAGTGGGGTCCCTCGGCCAGGCCTGCACCCTCTCACAATCTGGGACATCTTGGGGGATGTTGGAGAGCCAGTTTCAGCCTGATCCCGCAGGCCAGGCCGAGGGACCCCACTGGTGCACGAATTAATGCACCGGGCCTCTAGTGGCTCTATAATTCTTTTGACACTTTCCATTAAATTTATGTCTTCTTCCTCTGAATCTGGACTATCTGACTGCTTGATCCATAGAATATGGTGGAAGCTATGCTGTGCCATTTCCAGGTGTAGGCCTTAAGAAAGGGGCAGTTTCTATTTCCTGCTTGTTAGGCTGCTTGCTTTTGGAACCTAGTCACCACTCTGTAAGGAAGCTTAAGCTGCCTAATGGGTAGGAATTGACAGCCAGGGCCAGTTTGCCAGATGTGTAAATGGTCCATCTTGAATCCACTTGCCCTAGCTGAGTGGATTCAGCTGACACCTGGAGAGCAGAGGTGAGCTGTCCTCACTGAGCCCTGTCTAAAATACACATCTGTGAGCAAAATCAATAATAATTGCTTTAAATACTTAAATCATTAAGTTTTGGGGTGGTTTGTGCAGTGATAAAAAGATGCCTAGAAGATGCCTGGCTGGGATCTGGGCTGGGCCTGTAGGGTATGTAAGAGCTAGCTGATACTGAATGGATAGACAAAGAGTAGAGGCAGACAAGATTTCATTCCACATGGGGAAGAACTGAAGAGTCCTGTATTGTTGGACTAAGATGAAGAGGTAAGACATATAGATTTAAAGTAGATGAGTTAGTCATTCATTGTTCATAGGATCAGGTTAGGTAGAAAAACACAGAGTTTGGGCTCTAGGTCAGTATCCAGATGTTCAAGCCAAGAAAAAAGAAATGCAAACACAATTCAGGCCAGGAGAGTAGATTTCAAAACCTCAAATTGCAAATAGGGTGTTCTAGCTGGGTCATATGGTCATTTCTGATGTGGGAAATAAGGCAACAGGAACTAGGGACTTAGGTCCAAAATCTGAGTGTAGGAGGAGATAAAACCAGTCAGAATGCTGGGACTATTTAAAGTGTTGGTGGCAAAAAGAAAGAGTATCATAGAGATGGAGTCAAATAGTTTCAAGGCTAGAACTCCACAGCCATTCATTGGAACTAGAATTGAGATTAGTGCTCAGCTCAAAGATGGGCGAGGAGGAATACTGGCATGGTTTGAACTAATAGGCACTTCCGTTAGCTCACATAACTGAGTGAATATTCTAAAAATCCTTTGAGTACATATACATTGGAATCTCATAAGATTTAACATTTATACTTAGGCTTATCTTTTTTGTTCTCAAAGCAAGTTGACGAGTACCTTTAAAAAGCAAATTGTATACTAGAGGCTCCTAAAGAGGTTATTAATCATTAGTGAAAGCACTAGATAAAGCATGTCGTTACATAGGCGTTATTGGATATTTGCTGATTGCTCATGATGTTTAGAGTTGGTCTTATTGGATTTTGTTATTGCCCCTGCTTAAGGTGTTTTCCTTTTCTGGTTTTATTCTAAAAGCAATTTAGAATACAGCTAAATTCTTTTTAAAAAAATATATTTTATTGATTTTTTACAGAGAGGGAGAGGGATAGACACAAACATCGATGAGAGAGAAACATCGATCAGCTGCCTCCTGCACACCCCCCCACTGGGGATGTGCCCGCAACCAAGGTACATGCCCTTGACCGGAATCAAACCTGGGACCCTTCAGTCCTCAGGCTGACTATCTACTGAGCCAAACCGGTTAGGCGTTAGGGCATACAGCTAAATTCTTAAGATGGAGTGAACTGGATCCTCCTTGCCTACCTTTCCCAACCCCATTTGCCACCATTCTTCCCTCTGCTTATTAGTTTCCAGACACATTGGCCTCCTTTCAGATATGTAAAGGGTACAGACTTTCTACTAAGTCAGTTCTTGGCACATGCTCTTCCCTCTCACTGGAAGGCATTTCAATCCGCTTTCCCCCAGGTAGCTTCTGTTCAGGTTAAATGTCACATCCTTCAGAGATCCCTAAACTCATTAGTCTCCTTTGTAATTCTCTTCTTGTAACTTTTTATCATTGCACTTACCATAATTACATATATGTACTTTTATGTAATGGTTGCCTGTCCCACTAGCATGTGATCACTATCAGATGTGGGGACATTTTAGGTATGGTTTTTATTTATGACTGAAGCTGGGGAAGAGAAAAATGAGTTAAAATTCAGTAAAGTGATGGGAGGCAGAAGAGCAGGTAAAGTTGAGAATAAAACATGCCATTCAAAGAATTAAAAAAGAATTGCAGTCTGAAGACCACTTAGTGGAGGGCAAAGTGCTTAACACACGTCAATGGGCCCTGATTATAGATGTAAAATGAGTACTCTTAAAAAAATATATATATTTTATTGTTTTTTTACAGAAAGGAAGGGAGAGGGAAAGGGATAGAGAATGAGAAACATTGATGAGAGAGAAACATCAACCAACTGCCTCCTGCACACTCCCCACTGGGGATGTGCCTGCTACCAAGGTACATGCCCTTGACCGGAATCGAACTTGGGACCCTTCAGTCCACAGGCCAATGCTCTATCCACTGAGCCAAACCAGTTAGGGCTAAAATGAGTACTCTTAACGAGAGATCAAGAAATTTAGGATGTGCAGAAATTAGAACCCATGTACATTGGTGGTGGGAATGTAAAATGGTATCTTTGGAAAAGTTTGGCAGTTCCTCAAAAAGTTAAACAAAGACAGCATTCCATTTCTAGATATATATCTAAGAGAAATGAAAACATTTCCACACTAAAACTTGTACATGAATGTGTATTATTCATATTATTCATAATAAAAGTGGAAACAACTCAAATGTCTACCCAATAATGAGTAAAATGTGGTATATTCATAAAAAATAAATATTATTCAGCCACAAAAAGGAATGTATACTGATACATGTTGGAATATGGATGAACCTTGAAGACACACAAAATGAGCGAGACACAAAAGGCCACTTTTTGTATGATTTCCTTTAAATGAAATGTTTAGAATACACAAATTCATATGGAAATCAGTTTAGTGGTTGTCTAGGACTAGGAGTATGAGGTGTGGAGTGATTGACAGAGGGTATAGGATTTTTGAGGGGGGAGTGATGAAAATGTTCTAAATTTAGACTATGGCTTTGGTGGCACAACTCTGAATATACTAAAAAACCATTGATTTGCATACTCTGGGTGAATTTTAAATGTCAATTATATCTCCATAAAAATGTTTTAATATAGTCAATTCTTAGTACTCATGGTAGTAAATTATGTTCTATAAAGTTGCTGCAAACACTGAATTAGCAAATATTGAACCGTTGCTCTTAGGTGAAATACAAGGTTAGTTTCCTGGAAGTCTTTGGTCACAACAGTATTGTCAACCTATTCATACATGCCCTTGTTTTATGTGCTTCTATTTAAAGATACTTTATTTAATATATACTAGAGGCCTGATGCACGAAATTCGTGCAAGGGGCTCGGCCCTCGCAGCCCCTGCTTCGTCCAGAAGGTTGTCCGGACAGTCGTTCTGCTGTTTGGTCTAATTAGCATATTAGCTCTTTAATATATAGTATTGTTGATTTATTAACATTGAACTCACGGACAATAACACTGTCACTCATTCCTGAACAAAACTTATCTAAAACATGTATCTTTCCATAAGGCACATAGCGTTATTGCACTTAAAGAACACTAGATACCATTTCAGCACTAGGCTTAGGGATCATTTTAAACAGCTATCTCACTAACAAAAAACACAAAAATGCCAAAAATGTGGCACTAAATAAACTGAAAAGGTTACCTAGAGCATGAGCTGAAACAAGGCAATGTCACCTTGTTTGGACTTGGCTGGAAATGGATGGGTGTGCCTCAGGTACTGTAATTGTGGGGTTACAATTGCATTTTAGTGGTTCAATAGGTGAATATTTAAATACTAGAGGCCCAGTGCACAAAAATTTGTGCACTGGGGGGGGGGGGAGGTCCTACCGAGCAAAGCAACCAAGAGCAAAGAGACGTGTCCGGAGTGTGAAACGAATACAGGATAATATAACAGAATAACTTAAATGAAAA